>NC_091821.1:97833805-97851305 GCF_038994185.2 Dermacentor albipictus
ACTATATTTCCTTTTTCATTCTTTTCGCCCATGGTCTGACTAGGAGGTGGCCGCTAACTGACATTACGGATAACAAAAAAAAAACAGAATGGAGAAGACATGGTTAAATAAGCCATGCAATTTCGCCTGCCTGGTCATTCCCGGATCAGCGAATGTGGCTGCGCATCCACTGAAATAGATCATGTCTGCGACATGATGCGCTGTGCATACACGTTTCGCAATCGAAGCCATAATGTAAGTATTAGACGCCTTGGCGTGAATCTTGCACGAAAGCTCTAACGTTGACTTCGAGCAGACAGAGTCCTCAGGTGCGTCCCTTCCAGCTGTGAACTTAATTACTTTCAGTTTGGCACATAGATCTATCGTAGTTGAGTAATGTAGAGGGAGAAATCTTGAATAGACGTCGTTCGTTCGAGGCTTCAACGACAAATGGCGCACGCCGAGCTATCCTGAATATAAGACTGATCCGTGAAGATGTTTTCAGCGTGCTCGCTTTTCGTGAAGCTGACGCAAAAGAAGTTGTGCGGTAACCAGAGGAGGAACTTCGCATTCATTCTTCATACGTTCTATCTGTGCTCACAATTGTGAGTGTGAGTAAATATACATGGTGGTTGCAAATCCCCGTATTTTTTTGAAAAGAGAGCACCTGCTTGATATAGGGACATCGAAGAATGTAAATAATCTTCGCCATACCTTTGTGGCCAGCACATATCCACGCCATAAAGAAAAGAAGCACCACGGAGCAACAGATAGCACTCTATATATAGACTAGATCTAGCAATCAGAACTCAAATCTCTACAATACCTGCGTTTCTTTTTTTTTTTCATTATTCTCCTACTCTTCCTGTTTTTCTCCTAATTCTTTCTCTATGCCTTTCCTCCCGTGGATAACAGCGGAGAGGCGCTCACGCTGATTTAGCCCCAATGTCATTCGTTTCCCGATTTCTGTTCTCTTTGTGCAATGTTTTCCTGTCGTTACTAGGTAAAATACGTGAAGTATTTTGCGCCATTTTCAAGTTGAGACGTGAATTTGCAAAACCCCGATGACATTTTTATGTGGCATATGAGAACGCCGCCAGGAGCAATCGAACACAATGATGCGATGGAATTCTATGAGTCTTGTAATCATGCTGCTTGCCACAATGGAGCGAAATTTTCGTTGTGCGTAAAAACGTGACTCCAATTGAATTGTGGCCGTTCAAGTGGCGTTAGAGATTTATTCCTGCGTACATTCATATAGTTCAACGGTGAGAAGCATAGACTAGCCTAACACGATGCGTGAACTGCAATTGTTGTGTCGATTAGGGTCACAGCGTGAGGTAGCCTTGACGTTTTAGACCTGATTTAATACAAATCAACGTTGTGATTTAGTTTTGATTTGCGTCTCTTCCGCGCGCGACTGCTGAAACGCATTCAGCCATCAAAACTATCTTTTGACTGTATGCGTCAGACTCTGATGGCTATTTGACCTTCTTTAATCAATTTCTGTCCCCAGTAGCCTGAATGTCGAAATAAATATGCAGGTTATATATGAACACAGTCGCTCACCCGCAATTGAACATCGCTCATCTACCCAATATGCAGGACAAACTCAACATAGGGGAAATCACTTGTATTTACTAATTGAATTAAAGAAATGATAAAGTAATGGAAATGAACGCGATTGAAAAAACAACTCATCGACTTGCATTTCCGTTAATTTATAATTTCTTTAAGTCACTTAGCAAATACAAGTACTATGTTGTTCCTTGGTGTCAATGTTTGTTGGCTTCTGATGATAACATATATAAATATATATAGGGACATCGCTACTGGGCATCGTTATGCGCAGCCGAGGGAGGTGACACAGGTGTTGATTATTGCGAAAGGACAAACGAACGGGCACATATAGCCTTCCCCTACTCTTTTTTTTTTCTGCCTCATACCCGCTATATATACATACCTAACAAAACTGTTGTGTTGAAAAACGACAAGGCCAGCCATCTTGGCTAATGATAAATATAACTTTGTACCTTAACCTTGGTTAGACACAAGAAGGAAATAAATTGTCACCGTGCTTTGAGCATTACCTGTGATTTATTTTTGTTCTATCATTCTTCGCAAAAGCGCAATTTCGAAATATAAAAAAAAATCTCACATAGAAAATAAAGCTGCACATATTCATACTGGTGCATCCACGTTGTTCACTTCATCAAGTGGTATACTGCATGTGTCCCGCTGTGGCACGTTCGCCTCCGACATGACTTTCATCAAAAATGATGAGTGGCAGCCTGTAAACATTGCCCCTATGTTAAAATTGCAGATGCGCACTATTCGCAATTTCTTTGAGCGCGCTCAACTCTTGAGACCGCAGTATTTTATTTTCGACTGGGTGACGTGGCGCGAGAGTTGCCGCAAAGCCCATTTTTTGGCTATACGGCAATGTATCCATGTAAAAGACGCCATGCCGACATATTCCAGATTGTTGTGCTTTTATTTCTGCCATCGTACTGCAAGAGATTTTGCCACGTGCTTGTTCCCGAGTGTGTGTAGCACATTCTTCTGTTACTTCCTTGCCATCATCGAAGGGGTTGTCTGGTTGTAGTCTTCCAAATGGCCTCAGAGCTCTCAACATATAGTCATGCATGCAGTCATTACAACTTTCAAATACATTCAAAAAATGTTCGAATGCGTCTGCATGGGTAAGGCATTCCTAGTATTCAGAGGCACAAACAACGTAGTGATGCTAGGATTGGCGATTTGCGCGTAGGCGCTTCACTCATTGGGCCTAATGATAATGTTTTTTTTATGTAAAAGCACGATCGTCGCATGAACGCGTCCAGTCACAATTTGATTTTCTTTAACGCATATGGGTTCTTCGTGCGTCTTTATTGCGCTGCCAGAAGGAGAAGTTTCATTCAAACTGCACTCTGAGAACCAGAAGAAAGGCCGGAGAAGGAATAGGTGGCAGGTAAAAAAAGATGTAGCACATGCTAGAATAGTTTATGATGGCAGCCTATTTTCAAGTATTTTGCCTGCAGTCAATCAGGTAGTTAATACAGTTACATTTTAAACTTACGAAGCTGTAGGATGGCGTGGAAAGTGGGCTGCTCATGTCTGTTATCCGACGCACAATAAACTTATGCCAATTTTCCACGTTTCCTTATTTCAACTGCGCGCTACTCTGGATGGATGGATAAAAAAGGGCTGCTAAATCTGCTTTAGCAATGTCGAATAGGAGCCGTAAGCTTCTTTCTCTATAATATTGATTGAATACAAATGAACGAAAGATGAGGTTAATACTTGGTGACCGGAACTTCAGATAATGACTTTAGTGAATTTTCGGCACTCCGAACACTCTAGAAAGTGAAGTTAGCGCAAGAGCGAGTTTGACAGAACGTATGAGAGCAAAGACTGGAGTAACGGTGACAAGAAAGAGCGCACGTCATCGTTTTACGTTCCATCATCAGAGCTACATAGAATGGCAAGTGTAGTACGTGGCAGCACTCATGTAGGAAATGTATAATACGGTGAAACACCACGACACCCGTCATTGGCTGGTATATGGCATGGTAGCCATAAGCGAAGTAGCATACCGACTTGAGTTTTCTCGCGGACGCCGCATGCGGTGTATAACTAAAGCCCGAGAACGCGCGCGCAAGCGCACATTTTCTCTGACGCCCGCATATTTGGCCCTGCACCTCGTGCGAAGAGCGTGTGTGCCTGTGGCGGCACGGGGCAGCCACAGCAGCAGCAGCGGCAGCGACGACGACGTCGACGCAAAGAGCGAAGGGGGGGAGGGGGGGGTGCAGAACATGAGCGATGGAGCGCTCAGCAACTGCCTGCCGCCTCGTCCATTCATCACGCCGTCCCCCGAATCTACCGCCGCAGCCCGTGGCTTACGCGAAGCTCAGGGCTCAGGCCTCGCGCACCTCCTCGGCTAAGTGCGTGCGCGCGCGCATCCGACGGATGGATGGATGCGTACACAGCGCCATACCCTCATCAATCACGCTCAGACGCAAAGCAGCCCGCCGGGCGCGAGCAGCGCAAAGTCTTCCTCTCTTTCTCTCCTCGACGAGCGGCGCGCGCACAGAGGGCGGTGATGCTAAGCGGCAAAAGCGACCGCCGCCCCGATTGTTTGCGGCATGCAGAAGCCTGCGACAACAGGAGAGCGCCGCTACAGTTCCAAGGGTTTCGGCTGATCTGTTGTGTAGTTCGAGCTGCAGCCAGGCGAAAGCAAAAGGTGATGGGTGTGACTGCAGCATACACTTTACGGCGTCGCCACATGACTGGATCGGCGGCCATTATGCGCATATATCTTCAGCCAATAAGCAAGAATGCGAGGAAAAGGAACTTTTACTGAAAATCATGGAAGCTCTGCATTATATTCCCAGAAGTGCTCTACAACATTCCGCACCCTGCACAAGGCGCGGCTCGCGCGGCAGCATAACGTTCCCGCTACTGTCTATACAGAATAAGTTGGTGAATTATTCATTGCATGACCTCGTCTGTTTACTCGGAATTCATAAAGGCGGTACTGCGCTAATACGACGGTGCAAAAGAATAAATATGAACAGAGCATTGGACTAGTTGAATTCGCACATTTATAGAAAACTGCAGCGCTCGGGGCATGCACAATGAAATATTTGTGTCCGTTGCGAGTGTCCGCTTTCTGTGCGCAAATTGCTTGGAATAAAAGCTCGCTGCTGGATTCCGCAAACTTTTCGCTGGCACCTCTGGGCTGAAGGCACGTGGGCGATTGTTAACGTATCCAGTACAAGGTAGACAAAGGCTTTCAAGTGTTTAATTTTAAGGTTCCTCTGCGAAGAAAACGTTGCATGCTGTACAGCTCTAACGCTATCAGATATTTGTGAGCATTGGCGTTCTTCCCTGGCCCAAGCCTAAGTACCCCATCCCTTGAAAAGCAGAACAGAAGCAGGAACAAGGACAATCGAACACAGATGGGCGCTCTCCACAAGAAGGCGCCTGCCTTCGCAAGGGCACTAGGTCCCCCTCTCTCCCCGTCGTAATGCGCTCAGAAGAGCACGCGTTGCGCTGAAGGCGGCGCGGACTTGGTGTCAGCGCTGGTTAGCTGCTGCTACCGGGGCCGCGTGGAAAGAGCGAAGCCAGCGAGCGGCGGCCTCTTTTGATGCTGGAACAAAGGAAGGATTCACGGGGCGCCGCCGCGGCCGCCGTCGTTTATGCGCGAAGCGAAGGAAAGAAGAAAGGCGTGCGGCTCGCGCGGCCGCCGCGTTAAGGAGAGACAAGTTGGCGCTAATTAGGAAAACCATTTTCGTAGCCACCAACCTCTTGTGCACCCGGCCCTTCATGGCCCTGCTCTGAGGCGCGTATTAATTGACCTTTAATGGCGGCGCCGTTCCCCTCGTGTCTCGACCCCTTTCCGTCGCCGTGGTCGGGCTTCGCCATGCAGAGAGCATCGCCTCTTACAACGTCCCTTCTTTCTTTTCTAACTTTTGTCTCCCTCTTTCTCACCGGGCGTTTTCATTATTGCTTCGACTTCGTTTTGATGCGCACACGCTGGCGAAGCCGTGGGATGTCTGCGGTAAGATGTTACGGCGTTAGGCTGGTGCAGCATGCAAGGTTTCTTAACGGGACGGGTCGTGCTTGACAGTATAAAAGAGTGATAGGAGCTCCATGGAAAATACGATATTAGTGCGACAAAATTCCATCATGCTGGCAGCCTCTGTCAAAGCCAACCAGAGAACTTCAATTCAGACGTATGCATAGTCGTCCTTATCTCTGGCGTCGTGCTCATTCTTCATGACAGAAAATGAGCGCAAACGCGTGCATGAGCCATCAGCCAGTTTCCTACATTACCTAAACTATATCTCGGGGTGCTATTCTGGACATTGTTAAATTCCGCCATATTGTGGAATTCTGTAATGGCGGAAATTTTGAGCCAATAAGCGACGCCGTGTGCGACCCTCTGGGCGAATCAGAGCTTACAAGATGGTGAGTTCGACAGTATGGCCCAATTAGACGATGTCCAGAATAGCGCACTCTCGCTCAATACCGCCCGTTACATCATTCGAGTAGAAAAGTGAACAAAATAAATACAGCGTCATACGGTGGCGAAGCTGTGCCCTCTTGACGCTGATGACTAGGATGAAGCACTGCCACCCCGTACAGTGTTTACGTCATCGTCCTAGGATGGCGAGGATGATGACGCTTTTGACAAAAGTGAATGTTGACGAATTAACTGTGAATCACAGGACTCAGCGGTGTGAGAAATACGACCATGATCAAGAATACGTTAAAACGAGCACAGTCATTGATTAGTAACCAATGCCAATGTTTGAGAGCATGCGATTTCACGCGTGGCTTCGACACAAAACTAGACGAGCGCCCAGTTTGCTACTCTACACTGGGAGTAAGGGAAAGGGTGAATAGAAAGAGGAAAAGAGGGGGAGAGTGAGCACTGAGTGCATGCGGGATGATACACAAGGACAGTATAAGCAGTCTCTTAAACCGGTGCACTTCAAGTTGCGTACTAGTGAACGAATCGATTTTTGTGCCAGTGAAGGGTGTGGCCACGGCCCGAGTATCTTTGTCTCAGAAAACGGTCTCAAGTCTAGTTGGTTTAGAGTTGTCTTTAGAGAGAGGCATTCTACATCGTAATGAGTACAGGTACACAGTAGTTGCTCGATGCTTTCCTCGTGCCTACAGGAGTCCCCCATCGAGCTCTCGGTCATTAGCATACGATGGGAACTCCACGCACTGCACGTTCGTGAACTCCACGCACTGCCACAAGCGGCTCAACAAGGTTGTTTCGCCGCGGGAAAGGCTAGATGGCAGTTGTAGCCGTAGTAAGGGGTCCAGCTTATGCTATCGGCAATTGAAGGCACTTGAACTCCAGAAAGCTTGTGACTTTTGGCATGCAAGTAGGCGAAGTTCCGTGGCAGTGTCCGTCCTCGCCAAAGGTATTGGATGCGTCTGTGTGTCTTCGTGGGCAGACCGGGCAGCCTTGTCAGCATAATCGTTGCCGACGATGCCGAAGTGAGCAGGAATCCATTGAAAGATTATGTTGTGCCCTGTTTCCAGAGCATGGTGGTTTACTTCCCTGATGTCGGATATGATTTGCTTGTAAATTCTGTGATGTAAGACAGACTTGATACTATGAAGAGCTGCCTTAGAGTCACAAAATATGACCCATTTCTCTGCCGCTCTTCGGTGACGTAGGTTATAGCGGCATGTAGGGCTGCAAGTTCCGCTGACGTAGATGTGGTCATGTGTGACAATTTAAATTTAATTGTAACCTGCTTAGCTGGAACGACGAATGCGGCAGTTGAGCTGGTAGGTTAGGTGGAACCGTTGCTATAAATATGTATGTGGTCATGATATGTCTAGTGCAGTAATAGGAGCGACAGTTGCTTCAGAGCCGGCGACGGATGATTGGCCTTCTTTGTAATTCCGGGAATAGCAAAATTAACTTGAGGTTGTTGCAGGCACTACAGGGGAGATGAAGGCTTCGCAGCCGGTGTATAATATGAGGGTATGCACTCTTGGTGAGCGCTAATCACTCTTGAAAAGGTCGCTTGAAGTGTCTCGGCCTGTGAAGAAAGCTGGTAGGGTGATCAAACGGATAATGAGGCGTCTCACAAGGCAAACGACGAAACGCGAGTGCTATAGTGTGAGCGAGAACACGCTGTGTTTGCGAATATGTCTTGCTCTTAACGTAGGTGGTGAGAGAAAATTGTCTTTTCAGCAGAATCAATCATATCTCGATGGTTGGGCGGGGCCGGTTTTAGAGCGCAGCTCTTAGGCGCTCGTTCCTGCGGCGAGCGTCGGCGTCGGGTGTGGCGGCGTTGTCGGCGTAACCAAGCGAGCGAGCACAGCGTAAGATGAAAGAGCAAACGCGGAGCGGGATATGAAAGACGCGAGCTGCGAACGGCAGAGACCAATGAGAGCGGCCCTTCAGTGACGTGCGTGCGGGAAACTGGTATCATGCGGACCCGCCCGACTGCTCGATGCGTACTCGTATCTGGTCTCAGCCGGACCGCTCGTTTTGTACTATCGTCTGCTCGCTTCAGCTGTCACTCGCGCTCGTTTGGTTAGCTTGGTTTGGTCTCGTTCGTGCTTGTTTCGATTGTCATGGTTTGCGATTGTTTTGTAATCTGATTGTACGCGCGACGCGAATTGTGTAGTACTTTCTGGAAGCCACGCGGCACCAGTGATTACACTCGAACCATCGACGAGTCATGTATAAAAGCCGACGCGCTCGACCTGCAGATCAGATTTTGGACGATCGCCGACTCTGCTACGTGTCTCTCTCAAATTCTTTGCTTCAATGGGCCCTTTTCTTACCTACACGGGCTACACGAGTGTAGCTAGTGCAAGAAGTCGTCATCCTTTTTACTTGGAGTAGAAAAGTGTAGCTCCACCCACCTACACGAAGCTATTTTTTATAGATGTAATGTAGCATGAAAACTACGCTTTCCACACTGCGGTTTCGATGAGTGTAGGCAGCAGCCGACAAACAAGCAGGCTGGCGTGGCAAACGCGTGGCGCCATTTTGTATGTGACTGTCGGCACTGATATAACGACGATAGTGAATATTCGCTGCAAAGACGGTAGCAAAGTGCAGGCGTGACCATGTGTCACAGAGAAAGGTGAGCTAATCTTCCAAGAAGATAAAATTATCTTACTTACGGATGGTGCGGGCTGTTTCAGACTCCGCGCTGTATTATACGCATTGAAATGTTGTCTTCCTGCACTGTGCATTCGCGATGTATTTAGCTGTGGTTTGTCTAGATTTGTTGATGAAAAGAAACTCGTACATTTTGGTTTAGTTTCAGGCAATGACATATACGCAGCCAGTAAGTGCCAAGTCAGGCGAATGCGGAGACAGACGCTTTTCGTCTGCTGATGCAGAATACGAAGCGCTGTCGGCTCTGATTGGCTATAGACCCGCGAGCCAAGTGCCGCACACGACGTCATAGCCTCTGCCCGGCACTACACTCGTCTACATGAGCCTGCATGAGAGAAAGAGAGAGAGAATGATAAATGAAAGGCAGGGAGGTTAACCAAGACTGGGCGCGGTTGGCTACCCTACACTGGGGGAAGGGGAAAGAGGAGGAACGAAGTGTAGGTAAAAAAAATATCCCTAATATATAAAGACATGAAAAATACGTACAGAGCTACCCTCCAATTTCGCATGAGGGAGTACAGTAATTGTCGGTGAATTTTTTTGTTTAGTAGTTCATACTTTCCCTTCCATTATTTCACACTATTGCCAGAAAGAACCGGGCGATCACTTCCTGCTGCGTGGAGTTGGGATCGACATTCTCGAGTTGTTCGGAGTGACAAAAACAACGAGTTTTCTAGGACATGTGTGGGTAATGTCAATGGTTTTGTGTATCTATGGGGACCACGTGGTGAATGAATATGCACTACCTGTATATTACTCTTGATCGCTCTACGACGGAGCCTTTGCGTGTGGACGGGTGCAGGTGCAATCGTTTCGCCTCACGTTGGTCCCGTGGGACAACGACGACCTTTCCGCACAAAACGGTCTCCGCCGTATAGCAGTGCTGTGGGCGGTTAAGTGAGATTAGCGACTCTCACGAAAGGGACACGTGGATAGGACTAGAACCGGGCATACTTAGGGGAGCACTGGCATAAAATTTACGTCTTTTCCTTTGATGGGCAAAATGAAGGCTCTGTATACCTTGAAACACTTGAAAAAAGTTCGACACAGACAATTATGACTGCTTACGTGTGGGAATGCGAAAGTATTGTAGTGACTGCTTACGTGTGGGAATGCGAAAGCATTGTAGTCGTTTTGGGGAGATGTTTTAGCTTAGGTATTCACCTACGTTCCATCCGCATGTCGTCGTGCACGTTGTAAACTCGCACGGCATTCCTATTTGTGTTTCCTTGCTTCGCCTTCTGCGGCGTGTTTCCATGGGCGACCACGTTTCACAGATGGCGCTGAGGTAGACACTTCGGAGTGCATCCCAGTAGACACAGCACCGATGAAATCCGAAGAGCAAGTGACACGTGGGAGGCTGTGACGGAGGTAGTGACGTGACGTGTGCAATGACGCACGCAGTACGCATAACTTTAGTCATCCATAACAGTGAAGCCACCATGGAGCCACCGTGCCGCCACCGTGCCGTCGAAATAAATGAAACAAAAAAAAAGTTGCCGTAGCGTCGGGGAAGCGTGCTCGTCTCGCACCCAAGAGGTCTGGGTTCGATTCCCATCCCGGCAGAAATGCACCGAATTTCGTTTCTTAATTCCATTAACTGACTTAGTTTACAGAAACCTGCCTGCCAAATTTGACGTCAATCCGAGCATTTTTATAGCTGTTATACAGGGGACGCTGAGGCGAACCTAAGCGTCCCCTGTATAATAGCTTTGAACCAGTTCCGGTTTCGATTACCAGGAGGTGGATGTATCATGACGTCACGATGGAGAAGGTGGTCACGTGAGAGCAAAACGTAGTGATATTTCGGCGCTCGCTCCAGTTCGGTCTCTGGTGTGATGATATTGTGCCGTTATGCCCTATACCAATCCTTGCTCGTCGGCGCAGCTGTCTTTCTGCTCAGAAGTTTGTTGCGGCTGATTTCGGTATGTGGCCGCTCGCTATTTCACTGGTCGTACAAATAGCCTCAAAATGATTTGTCGTGTTCACCGCAACGAATTGCTCGATCACGAATGTCGGCCTTCGTGTCACTTTATCATAAAAGCGCCCATGAAAATCCCAGCATAGGAGCGGTGTTGTTTACATCACCGCATATAGCCACCGCTCGTCGTTCGCGTGGCATATGGCGGAAACCCCGCCGCGTTGTCATCAGATAATGGCGGAGCATAGCAAACCGCCCTTGTTCGATAATATTTATAGCGTGACACCTCTGGAAGAAGCGCCAGTCAATGAAACCCTCCGGAAACAGGAAAGGCCTGCATCGTGCACTCCGTGTTCCTGTGAGCGGGTGCGTGCGTGCTTGCGCGTAGCAAGGGACCTTACAGGGAAATTTAATTGTATACACAACTACTCTCCGGCTGGGGTTGTGTTTTGAAGCCATTATTTCATCCATTCTGATGCGATGAATACAGGGTCGTACACTGTTGAGGCAAACTGCTATATTGAACGCACACACGTAATCAGGACAAACAAAAATGAAAAGGCCCGCCTCATTTCAGAGGCCTAATTAACCAATAAATGGGGTGATAGGTACGTAAGTCAGGCATCACTCGCACTACACAACAAAAAGAAGCTTTTTTAGACACATCTAACCCGCCGCGGTTGCTCAGTGGCTATGGTGTTAGGCTGCTGAGCACGAGGTCGCGGGATCGAATCCCGGCCACGGCGGCCGCATTTCGATGGGGGCGAAATGCGAAAACACCCGTGTACTTAGATTTAGGTGCACGTTAAAGAACCCCAGGTGGTCAAAATTTCCGGAGTCCCCCACTACGGCGTGCCTCATAATCAGAAAGTGGTTTTGGCACGTAAAACCCCATATATTATTAGACACATCTAATCGTTAAAATTATCGGACTTCTTGCTTCATCGCTGCATTTCTTGCTTTGCTTTTGGTTAGGGGAATGTTGGTCCGCTGGTGTACGCATGTGTGTTTTCCTATATATTACGTGTTTAAACGCAATAAACTTTTAGTCGTGAGTCAGCACTCGTGTGTGTCTATTCTTCATCCGTGTTTTTTAGTGCGCGCTGTGCGTAAGAGTTATGAAAACTGCTTATTGGCGTCTATACGCACTCATCGGAGTTTAATTCTGGAATGAAGAGCTGCAGAATAATTTTTCATCATGGACATCTGTTGCAGCCGTCATATGTGTTACTTTCTTACCATATAATGCACAAGAAGTGTTGAGGCTTTGTCAAACTCAGTATTAATTAGGCGTTCCCCTTAATAGCTGGACAACCCTGTATCAGCGAGCCTGCACTCAGCAGCGCAAATTCGCCATTCTATCGTATCGGAACGGCGGACTCACCGATGTGCACTAAGTCCAAGTGTGAAGAGACCATCAATCATCTTCTGTGCCACTGTTCTCGCTTCGATAATCAACGTCAGACTATCCAGTGTCCCTTGAAAAGACTGGACGATAGGCAATTTGCAGAAGCAAAGTTCTTGCGAGCCTGGCCTTACAGTTCGTTAGCCCAGAAAGCCATTCAAGCGCTTCGTCTGTACCGGAAGGCAATAGACTTGAGTTCCCGACTGTAGACATGCTGCACCTATAGCTTAGTGCATGTGAAAGTACGATATATTGCAAAAGGATGGATAGGTAGGCTAGTTGGTAATGCATTATAATAAAAACTTAACACACACAAAAACACAACAACAAACGCGCACAACACAGCGCGTGTGGTGTGCGTTTCTTTTTCTACGTCCTTTGTGTTTTAGCGCTCTAAGTTTTTATTAGAGTACGATATACACTCATATCTTCTCTCGCTTTCTTTCACTTCCCCCTCCCCACGTGTAGGGTAGCAAACTGGACTCCGTCTGGTTACCTTCCCTGCCTATCCTTCTCCCCCCTCTCTCTCACCATTCTAAGGGGCCATCGAAACAAAGCTCCGTCACTTCTGAGTGACGTTCGCGTATAGATTACTCACTGTCTCCAGCAAGAGAAAACCATGAATCTTGGACGGCTCGCCTGGCACGCATTCTACTGTAGGCACGGAAAAAGAACAAGGCGGCCAATTTGGGACACAGCAGGAAACGGAGAACATGACAGCGCACGCGCCCCAGCTCGGTTTTCTCTCACTCTCCGCTCGTCACGCTCACGTTCCTGACAGCGCCCATTTGTTCATGCCAGCGGCAAAGGCGTTAAAACGCGTCACGGACAGGTTTCGGCGGTGTGTGTGTGTGTGTGTGTGGCGCGCGCGCGCGTTTTGCGCACCTATGGATGCGTAGCCGCCAAAGAAAGCGACACCGGAACCAAAAGCAAGAGGCACGAAGCAGCTCAACATGGTGCTGCTGGCACTCGCAGCGGGGAGGGGTGGAGAGGTCTAATTTAGACCTTCGTTAAGCCTGACGAAAGAAATTGCAAGATGCCACTGTTTCTGGCCCCCGAGCGCGCCAGAAGCAAGCACCTACACCTAGCGCGCGCGTTGGTCCGCGCGTGTACACGGCAGCGCACACGGCAATGGGCTCCGTAAACGGGACAATCCTGGCCCGCAGCGCTGGTAATGGCCCTTAACAGCTCGTTGGCTCGACCGGGCCGAATGCTCCGCTTGTGCCGGAGACAACGCGCGCACGGCGACGCTCTCTTGTTGCTCTTCCTGGCGCGCCCCATGAGGCGCGCGCGCCTGTGGAACGCCCCGAAAAGCGCACAAAATTCGCCCGCACGCGCTCCGCAAAGGGAGCGCCGTGAAAACAAAAGCGCGCGTCGCCGTAATTGCTTAATCTCCCGGAGAAGAGACTCGCTTCCGTCGCTTGCCAAAAAGGTAATTTTGGGAAAACCTGCGCGGGGAAATTCGCGTTCGCCCGAGTCTCGCCCGTCGGTCTGAATTGGGCATGTTGGAAGGCGGGGTTCACGCAGGCGTGTCCCCTTCCCCGCGAAATGACGCGCGCCGCGGCCGGCTGCCCATGCCAGACGTCATCGCTGCATTCTCCGATGTCCCTCTTTCTCTCACGTTTGATAAATGAAACACCGCAATCTGGAGGCTGTCTTATTGCGTGCGATTTTCTTGTCGGACTCCTGACACGCGCAACAACCTGCAAACGTGTCGCTTCGTCTTGCACAAGACGTGCCGGGTGCTTGCACAAATGTACATACACAGCAGGTGCGAAGATTGTTGTTGCTATTCCGGTGAAAAGGGCGCTCATAATGTATGCGGAAGACAGTTAAATTTTTATTGCATCTGGTGTCGTTCAGCTGGCGCTTATGTGTGGAGTAGTCGATCCTGTGGGTAAATGACCGGGGCGTATGATATACGAAGCTACCATAACTGCGTTTGGCTCTAAGATGTATGGCCTCGCATGAGCCACCGGAAACAGGCTACTCAAATCAGGACCAGTATCCATAAAACTTCTTTTACGTAAGTAACATCCGCGAACTGACCAGAGTCGTGGCTATCGTCTACAGCATGATATATCGCTCCGATCCCTATTATGAGTGGTAGCAGCCGAAACGTCGGCCAGTCCCGAAACTGCTTTTTGAGGGACGATATGTGAATGCGAGCCCAAACTTTTAGAGTTAACTATCGCACTGCTGGTGACTATGCGCTACATGGCTTGCAAGCCATGAGAACTAAAACTAAATTAACATACAGCTTTTATTGAGCTGTACGCACCGGTAAGCAAAGATAACTGGGTGAAGAGTGTCCATTACGATATGTCTACAAAAGCTAGTCTGTAGTAGCCACAACCTGCAACTGCGAATTTGCGACAGCATTATTTCAATCAAATGAGCTCGCAGATATGTGCGTGCAAGCGAGAAGTGATCAGCATAATGGACCAGCTCAATGAATCACTCGACATTCATTCAAATTGGTTGTCCTCTGCGACTAACAGAAAACTTCGAAAATATCGAACCGGCGACGACTTGCTCCTGGAGATTGGCACGATTTCTGCTACGAAACCTTTATGAATATCCCGCTCTACATACAAAATAACACCCTCCCCTCCCCCCCCCACTAAAAAAAAAGAAAAAAAAATTGCATACTTCAGTCACCCAGCATGATTCGAATAAAATTCAAATTTCCGTTTTGACATATAGTGCCGATGATGACATTCATGAACATGTCGTAACAAGCACCGGCACAAAACGGTGACGAGGCACTCAAGCTATGGCAACATTCGTCAAATTTACGTTCGCGGCTACGGCAGTGTATACAGAACCTTGAGTCGAAAAGTGACGTTAGAGCTGGGGCTGCCAAATTTCGTAGGCTGTGGTGAAGCATCCCTTAAAATCATGGGCACCAAATGGAACGTGGTTTTGAGGAATTGACGCTTTTTCTCTTATGCCCTATGCCCATCTGTCCGCCCTTTTGTAAGGCTAATATACGTTTATACGTGAAATTGAAATCATGGAGGCACGTACGGTAAGTTTTACACGTCGTTTTTTTTTTTTTTATTCTGGGATGAGAGAGCGAGAAAACATGCATAGAAAGACAAGGAGGTTAACCAGAGGTAATGCCGGTTGTCTACCCTGCAAGGGGTGATGAAGTAGGGGGATAAAAATAGAAAGAGAGTGGAAGAGAGAGAAAGAGAGAGACGAGCACAAGCAAACCGCGTGCACTATAGAGCGGTAGGGGGTGGCGTTCTTAAAGGCCTGCAGACAGCAGGAATCTTGGTAACGCGAATAAGGCCTTCTACGCAGATGTTCTTCGGGGGCACTGGCCCAGAGCTTTTAGTTCTAATGGTAGACGATTGTCGAATCGGTTCATCACTCTGCCCATCACTTGCCTGTCGGCACTATAGCGCGGGCAGACACACATAACGTGTGCGAGCGTTTCTTCACAGCTACATGTGTCGCACATGGGGTTGTTGGCCATTCCAATAAGGACGGCATAAGAGTTGGTAAATGCAACGCCTAGCCACAGACGGTACATCATGGTCTGTTCACGTTGTGGTAACCTAGACCATAGATGCATCTGTATATCTGGAGACAACGAATACAAAAGACACATGGTGAAAACGTTCGAGTCCCACAGGGGCAACGTACATTCACGGGACATCAATCGCAGCCCAGTCGCAGCGTCTGTTCATGGAAGCTAAATCAAGGCACCTTGACCACTATCATGCTCAGATCAGGTGGCTTCGTCGGTGTGGTCATTCTCGCTGATGTAACAATGTCCTGTAAACCATTCAAAGATTACGTTGTGTTCCTTGTCATGGCAGCAATGATATATTTATCGGATTTTTCAGGCCACTTGTTCATTGGGTCCGCGGCGCATTAGGCTTTATATGCACTGAATGGCTGCCTTGGAATCACTAAAAGCTGCCCATAGTTGTGGTTGTTCCTGATTAATGAAATCAAGTGCAGCACGGAGTGTCTCAAGCTCTGCACCCATCGATGTGGTCGCACATGAAGTATTTAACTTGATTTCTTCAGATTTTGCCAGGATGATGACTGCGGCAGCGGAACTGCAAAGTTTTACCGAACCATCCGTGTAGACATGTTGCCGCAATCTGTGGACGTTGTAAATGTGTTCCAAAGTTGCTTCCCTCAAAGCTTCAGCTTTATTTTTTTTTTCATTTTTTTAATACCCGGATATGTCAATTGTACTTGCGGTCGGTGCAGACACCCACAGTAGCAGGCTTGAACTGTGTTGGCAAGTCGGACTGATGTCTTACAATACTTTTGGAAAATGTTGAATGTGGCCTCTCTGCTGGCGAGCAAGAAAGATGGTGTGAAGGAATCCGAGTCAGGTGTCAGATGTCTGCTCTCAGGACATCTGTAGCATTGTAGATAGGAGAATCTCTGGCAATGGCCACTGTCGCAATCGATTATGTATTCTTTTGGTAGACCAAGACAAGTTTTGAGCGCTTAAGCTTGCACAATCTGATGTCTGCGAATATTTGTAGTGCAAGTATTTCCTAGTGTGTGAAGGCTGTAACGCAGGAAGCCCAAAAATAATGCTTTGTATAATTGCAACATCAATGGTACTGTAACACCCCAGGACTTCCCGCCGAGGAACGCGAGAAGGTCCACAATGGAGGTCAAACGTTTTGTCATGCACGAGACGTGAGGGCTCCAAGCCAAGACTCTATCAATGATGCATTAGCGCAAGCTTTTGGGCCACCTGGTGCCTGTCTTGGGAGGAGTTGTAAATGCGCATCCGTCGGAGGTTATGTGCGGCAATGTGAATTCCAATAAAGTACAGTTGAAAGTACAGCGTCCGTCCGTGTCTAACACCTTTTCCTTGTGTGCGCGTCCTTTGTGTTTCGCTGGTACCCCCTTTTTTAAGTTCTATGAATGATGATGCCAAGAAATCGGTCCGTTCGTCTGTTTGGTGCATTGTCTCCATTAATCCGCAAAGCATATGGGGCCATCGCATTACGAGTAAAAGCAACGAGTGCACGCGTCCTCGTGATGTGAACGACAAAGTAATGAACAAAAGTCACTCAAATGTATGTCATCCCTGCTGTTCTCATGGGCAAACGTTACATCCTGTTTTAAGAAATAATCCTGACGCTTGCTTATTCTGGGGTCAAAAATGTAATCGTCACCATACAAAGCTGACTATGTTGACGACATTTAGTGTCGGGTCAGGTGCCTTTCAAATAATTTTCAATTCAATCAATGTACGTATCACTGACTGCCTCCATTTACATGTGAGTAACGTGGACATTTGTGGATGAATAAAACTCGCCTTCGACGGTGCGCAGGTGTCTGAATTGGCGTGGAAATGATCTTGTCATGGGATGGAGCGGTAAAATGCTGGCCAGTAAAGCAAGTACAGGGTCGCCGTGTCAAAACTGCTTAATAAACATGCGTGTCCAGCCCAGAAATGAAAATATTTATTCGGGCTGGACGTCCAAAATCCAGCATCTATGGTCAGTGCTCCACAAGAGTAACTTTAAACGAATGTTCG
>NC_091821.1:97856305-97926305 GCF_038994185.2 Dermacentor albipictus
CTTGCAAAGAGAGATATAAATGAAGAAAGTGGCTCAAAGTGTAAACTGTTTTGTACAGAGGCGTGCCGCGCAAAATTCCGTAAGTAGTAAATGGAATTTCCCCGTTGCAGGAAACGCAAAGCTCTGTCTCGAGCCAAAATAATGTTAAATTTGCAATAAAATAACATCGTCGTTTCAGTTATTGTTGCATACGTACTCGGGATATAGTGTGTGTGTGCTGACTTGAGTTTGTTGTACGAATAGCGGATATCGACTGGGATCGCATGCATGTATAGAAATATTTAGTGCAAAAAGTACATGTATATAGCTTGTTTCGAGCAAAAAAAAAAAACTGTGAAGCATTCAATTTTTTTCAAACAACGAAAATGGGCACGTCCGCTTGTCCTACTGTGGCACCATGTTCAAGCCGTTTCTTTTCTACGTGCAGATTTCTGTGCTTGGTGCGACAGAAATGACCAGCACACATCAAACTGCGACCGATATTGTCACCACAGCGCGTGAGCCTGCTGGCGTCTTCGCGCATGCGCCATCTTTTATCTACGAGGGATGGGCAACGACGCTTCCAGCGCCATCAACGTCACCCCAAGTGGATATAAGACGCCTGCCATCCCCGGAATCTTTCAGTGGGCACGTCCGCTGGTCCTACTGTGTAACGGTGTTCAAGCCGTTTCTTTTCTACGTGCAGATGCAGGTGCAACAAAGTATCATCTGTTAAGTCAAGCAATCCTTACTTATTCCAGCTGACGTGCCCACGTAGCCTGTTCACCCTGTATTGTACCATTCAACAAGTGTTCCTGTCTTTGCTGATGCTCTTTGGGGACGTTGAGCCCAACCCAGGGCCCTCAACTTCCGAATTGTTATCACAGTGGCTTGAACGTCAGAAGAATATCCAAAAAAAAAGGCTTGATGAGATTGAGTCGTAATTGAAAACTGTCGAGCAAACTTCTGTGACGATTAAAGGCTTCAGCCATAAATTTACACGTCTTAATACGACCGTTCGTACCTCGGAAAGTAAGCTCGTTGATTTGGAGGACCGAACTAGGCGTAATAACCTGGTCGTGTTCGACATACCGGAAAAGAAAGACTACGCGTCTGAGGACCTCATGGATAGCGTAGTTGATAATGTGTTCAAGCATACTCTAGACGTGAACGTTAACTCAGTCGAACGGATTCATAGAGGGCGAAAGCAGCGCGGTAAAGGGCGACCAGTGATCTTGAAATTGTATGATCTCAGGGGAAAAAAAGTAACGTCCTAAAAATTGCTATAAATTTAAAGGGAAGGGAATCTCTATCGCCGAGGATTTTTCTGCAACCACTAGGCACGTGAGGAAACTACTCTTGAACAGTACCTCATAAATGAGGAAGTGTGGCACAAAGGTAAAACTCGCACATGATAAAATTAAGATTGACAATCGATTACCAACATTATACCCCTGTCACACGGGCACCCGCGAACTCCGTTGAGCATGAAACTCCCTAACGGAGATTAACGGCAATGGAGTTGCGGCCGTGCTACACGGCACAGTGCGAGCTTTCGACGGGCGCCGCACGGGGTAGAAACGGCGCTGCTGCGCTTACTTCCGCGTGCAACTGTTCACGTATACGGTCGTCGTTAAAGTAAGCTACGTGTATTTTGTTTAACGCAGCACGTAATAACATAAAATCACAGCGAGAAACTTTGCGGCACGTTACCGCAAGACTTTTGTTTTCCAAGCATAGCGAAGTTGCAAGCGATGCTGGCCACACTGCGCGTTTGCTTTCGTGCGTGGGCAGCGCGGGTCACGTTGTTTGGCCGGTGGGCTTCGAGTTGTGATGCCGCTGTGTAATCGTGCGTGTCTGTGTATTCGCGACGATAATGCGCCGGGATCGCTCATGATGCGTGTCACCCGGAGAATTTACCCGTGTGGCTTGAACGACACCACGTGCGGCTCGCGTGCATATAAAAACAAACGAAATGGCGGAACGACGTTTCCCGATGCGGCGTGGCGAAGTATTGGTGTAGAGGATACAGTCACTGATGCCCTTAAAAACAAATTAAACTTCCATTATGTGGCATATATCTCAAGGCAAAAAAAAATTATAGTGCTAAAACTTATAAGTTAACCAGTTACGACGATTTTACTAGCGTGGTTTCTCTGCGGAACTGCAGCTACCTGGGAACGAGAGTACTCCATCCAACCGTAATGGTCATTGCCGAACTCCCTTCGGCCAAAATCTCCATTTAACTTCCTTGGCGCAAGGGAGACCGTGTGACAGGGAGCGCAACTCCATTGGCTTAAAGACGAAGGAGTTCAATGGAGTTCGCGGGTGCCCGTGTGACAGGGGTAAACATTAGATGAAGTTAAGCGCGAAATGACCGGTGCGCACGCAACAGCTACTAGAGGAATTCCTAATGAATAAAACCATAGCAATGGCAAACACTTCCGATGCTTAAATATTAATGCTCGTAGCATACTGGCAAAAAGCAATGATTTAGACAGTGTCATATTAACTTATCAGCCTCAACTATTGATAATTACTGAAACCTTCCTTCATACCGATATTGGCGACGACGAAATCACGCCCCAGGGATGCGGGGTCTACCGCAAGGACAGGCGATCTCGAGACGGCGGAGTAACAATCTTTGACAAAGAAACCTTAAAAGTTGAAAGACTGGCCGATATAACAGATCTCCAATGTGTTATTGTGAGGGTAGACTCAGGTGGTTTGAAGTTCATGGTCGGCGGTTTTTACCGTCCCCCGGCACAGACGAAACATTCTTTGATAAGCTTAATGAATTTCTTTGCGCCGTCCGTGGCCACTCCAGCAACATAACGCTTGGCGCTGATTTCAATTTACCTTCAGTCACATGGGATACGGATTTCCCTGTACCGTCTACAAATGCAGCTACACGCTTAGTTGATATAATTCTTTATCACGATCTAACCAAACTGGTTAAGCCACCCACCCGCATCCAGAACGCTACTGCCTCAACCCTGGATATTTTTTTCGTTAACAGTGGCATGTTACGTCGTGTGTCGGGTATCGACGTAGTTGGTGGAATATCAGACCACAAATTGGTGTGCATGGTCGTTAAACTGAACGAAGTGACAAAAACAAAGCGGGAAGAGAGAGGGTCTCGGTCTTCTCGCGTACCAATGACGTAGAAATACCAGAAACACTTGACTTACACTTTTCTCGATTTACCACGCTTTATGAGTCTAGCACTTGTGCTGTTGACGCCCTTTGGTGTTTCTTCAAGAACTTTGTACTGCGATGCATTCAGAACTTTGTACCAACAAAAGTAAAGATAATAAGAAATGTGTGCCCGTGGTATACTATGCCAATGGTTCGCCTGGGAAGAAAAACGAAAAAGTTCAGAAAACATCATCAGAACCCATCCCCATCGTGCATGCACAAACTCAGTGTCGTGCGCAAAGAGTTGAAAGACAGTATAAAAAAAAGCAAGATTATTATTATAACGTAACTTTAGAGAACATTTACTTTCGTCCCCAGCGAAATTCTGGCAGCACTTCCCTCCTAGAAAGAAGTGCTTCCTTAATATGTGTATAAATGGTGCTATTGTTACGAACAAAGAATAAATTGAGGAATCATTTAATGCATTCTTTTTTTTTCAGTGTTTACCGATGATGACGGTAGAAGGCCATGCCCCCAAAACAGCTCATGATATTCCACCAATAAGTGACATCTCGACATCTGAGGAAGGAATCTTGTCGCTGTTACATAATATCGATCCAAAAAAGTCGTCTGGTATAGATGGCATACCTAACGCATTCCTTGTGAGGTATGCTGAATGGTGCTCTAAGTTCTTGTGCATTATTTTTCAGAGATCATTTTTTCAGCGTGAGCTTCCCAGCGTTGGAAATTTCCGAAAATTGTTCGTTTACCTAAAACATCAAATACTACCCTCATTTCCTCCTACAGACCGATTTCCCTTCTGTGCTCATGCGCAAAAGTTTTGGAACACATCATATTCAAGCACCTGTCACTTTTTCTCGAGGAACATAATCTAATCAATTATCGACAGCACGGGACTCTCAACTATCGCACAATTGCTGGAAAATGTTCATGATATTGCAGCTATCCTAGATAAACAAGATCAAATTGACAAGATTTTCCTATACTTTGAAAAAGCGTTTGATCGCGTGCCCCATCCCAAACCTCTGGCAAAACTCAAACCTATACTGACAAATGATACCTTAATTTCATGGATGGAGGCCTACCTCTAGTATCCAAATCAAACTCACTATCGACAACGTGTCCTCCGATTCACGGCCGGTGAAAGGAATCCCTCAAGGTTCAGTGCTTGGGCCACTGTTCTTTTCAATATTCATATATAACATAACCCTTGATATTCCGGTTACTATTAAGTTATTTGCAGATGACTGCATCCCTTATCAGGAAATACGCAGTCCATGCGACCAGGCTCTCTGAAACACAGCTTTAATCAAAATATCTTGGTGTGAAGTCTGGCAAATGGAGGTCAACTAAAAGAAGACGGTGGCTATGAGCGTGACACGTAAACGGTTTCCTTTAATATACGATTAGTCTATTAATGGCCGAGAACTGTCTTTCGTTCATACTTACACGTATTTGGGCGTTAAAGTTAGCGATGATTTTAGGTGGAACGAGCATGTTGCCTACATCGAAAAGAAAGCTATGCAGAAATTGGTATTTCTAAGAAGGTCTCTGCGCAAATCCACCCCAAAATTAAAAATAATTGCGTACAAAACCTACATCCGTCCAATCCTCGAGTACTCTCCCATGGTTTGGGATCCGCATAGCCAAGAAAACATTAAAAAGCTTCAAATGATTGAAAGTAAAGCAATTAGATTTGTTTACAATCGCTACAGTTCCTTTACATAACACTAACCTGGACACATTGCAGACAAGAACGCAGCATGATCGCTTGAAATATATGTTTTTACTTTATCATGACAAGCTGCGCATAAACAAGGACACGTACAGGCCCGTCCACTCTTAGGGTGAACACGGCTCACCGTGGCCGCGCTCCGCGGGGCGCCAGTGCGTCCAGAGCGGCGGCGCATCGAAGCGAAGCGGCGCAGGCGCACACGGACTTCGGGGAGGCGCTTCGCGTCGTCCGCTACAGCGCTGGAGCGCGCCGCTCTGGCTTTGCTGTAAAGTACACTTCGCTAAACCCAGGTGACTGAGCGACCGAGGCGGCCTGGCGGGAAGGCGCACTTCACTTACTGGAGCATTTTCCAGCTGGTTCGGTCTACAGCTTGTGAACAGCCTGCTTAATCAATATACATTAACAGAAACAAGCTTATCACCACATGAATCACTTAGCATGTTTTTAATAAGTGATGAGGGTAAAAATACAGTCATTTCGTCGCGCTCTTTATTAGGCTGGTGCCATTTTATTTTACTCTCACATCACTTGGTGTATAGTGCATACCGAGAAACCTATTAGGCGCGCTCTTCTTCGTTGGAGTAATCATGTGATGAGCCTAGCGCGCCATTTCGCGCATGTCTTGATGCTAGAACGAATTTGCTTAATTGACCTAAAAAAGCAACCGAAACCCGCAATAAATTCCACAGAAAGTTAGAGAACGATTGTTCAATCATGCATCATCATGTTTGCCATCGATTTTACCATTATGGAGGGCAATAATATTACTTCGACAGCAACTAAGAAGTGACATCCGCTACTTCGCGACTTTCTCATTGACGCGTTAATGTCGCTGGTAGGGGTGCATGGAGCGCTTTACGCGATGTTGGAAAGGGCTCTTCCCTGCATAGCAACTGATTTGGCGGCAGTTTTACTCCCCCTTTTCATTTTTCTACATCATATTTTTGTTGTCACAAATTGGTTAAAATCGCCGAAGCGGTGCCGGTCCTTTGACGGCTACCTGACGTGAGAAGTCGCATTCTTATTTAGAGGAATCGTCGGTCAGTTATTTGATTACACTGATTAGGTGAAGTGAAACATGTGGCGCCGTCGTTTATTTGGTTGTTTTTTTTTCTCCTTGGAGTCGATGCACGCCGCATGTGAATGCCCTTTCTTTCCATTTTGAATAGGTAATTGAATGGATGGATGAAGGGATGCAAAACTTTAATAAGGTCCTGAGGTACGTGACTCAGCGCGCTGCGGGCCGCTCCCACGTTGGGACAGTCAGGCCTTGCCCGACCGCGTAATTGAAGTGGAAAATCTATCATCTACATGTCTGTTTTCTAGCTTAAATTACGTCTTGCCGGGTAATTAAGTCGTTACTCGCTTGTATTTCATTTCAGTACTTCCTCGGAATCGGTCATATGTATATTCTCACTAGCATATAATTGTGCGGTGTGCGTCCCGAAGCGGCACATGGCCTCTGCGTTACGCCATATAGGGGGGCATCGGATAAATTTGGAGAAAAGGATGAATTGATTTCTCTTTTTCTAGGGGTTAGGGGGGTGGCGAGGCTGAGTGGGTAAAACCCAAATATGAATACGGCACAGGAACCCTTGCCTTGAACAAGCGATGCTGTTGCCATCGTGGGGAAGTGGCCGGTCCGTGTGTTGGACGAACGTGGCCACGATAATTAAACCGGCGGTCATGAGGCCGGCCTGGTGTCGTCTGCCGACCGCATGCCGGTGGTCGACCAACGGGCTCGGCATTACTAAAAGCCAAGCCCGGCCTAGGCCAGATTGCTATGTTCGGGCCAGTCTACTTTTTAACTGACCATGGGCGTCAGCCGGATCTACCGCCGAGCCCCCGCCCCTCCCCCTTTTTTTTTGGCTTAGGCCATGCTACTCCATTTTAGCTTGATATGGTGATGTGGTGCAGCCAACGGCTGCTCAAGTGAGTGACTCGCCGCTCACGAGTTAAATATTCTGGGATGACTCGTTGCAAATCGAAAGACACCAGGGGTGTTTCCATTAAACGCATTTCTATCGACTTGCATGATGAATTGCATTTTGTTCTGTTGTCGGTTGCCGGGGCACTTCAACGACAAAAACGCTGTAACAGTGCAGGATTTCATTTCCCCGGTGCACTTTCGGAAACTGGCCATGTCAACGGTACCGGAAAAAGAAAGACGACGCATTGTAGATCTGTGCCTACAAAACTATTCTCAACGCGTTATATCGTAGATGACAAAAAGGCCACTGAAAACTGTGAATCGAATAGTCCAGGCTTACAAGAAGGATGGAAGAATTGCGGATGCTCCACGTAAAGCCCGGCAAACAGTGAGCACTGAAGCTGAATACATGACCATTGTTGCGGCGGCTGCTGCAAACCCGACCTTTATCGCTCGGGAAATTAAGAACAGCCTCTGGCTGGGTGACGTCTCTGACACGACTATCAAGCGTCGCCTCTACGCCCCAGCCTAATAAAGAGCGCGAAAAAATGACTGTATTTTTACTCTCATCACTTATAAAAACATGCTAGGTGATTTATGTGGTGATAAGCTTGTTTCTGTTAATGTATATTGATTAAGCAGGCTGTTCACAAGCTGTAGACCGAACCAGCTGGAAAATGCTCCAGTAAGTGAAGTGCGCCTTCCCGCCAGGCCGCCTCGGTCGCTCAGTCACCTGGGTCTAGCGAAGCGTACTTTACAGCAAAGCCAGAGCGGCGCGCTCCAGCGCTGTAGCAGACGACGCGAAGCGCCTCCCCGAGGTCCGTGTGCGCCTGCGCCGCTTCGCTTCGATGCGCCGCCGTGCCGGACGCACTGGCGCCCCGCGGAGCGCGGCCACGGTGAGCCGTGTTCACCCTAAGAGTGGACGAGCCTGTACATAGAATCCGTTAATCGGCGATCCACGCCATCAGAGCACCCATGCAAAGAAATTGGGGGAGTATTCTTGCAAGACACGAGCTTTTAAAAAATCTTTTTTTTCTCCGCACCGTTACTGAATGGAATGCTCATTTTGCTGATACAGTAAGCTGCACTACTGTTGAGTCGTACCTGGAGAAGCTGCGGCAACAATCCACTTGACCTTACTTCGTCGTACATGCCCCCCCCCCCCCCTTCCCCTATCTGGCCTCGCTCAACGCACGCGCACTACGCTTCAATTTACGTTTTATTCTCTAGTACTTTTTCAGTCTGCTAAAAATATTTCCTTGGCGTCATGTCTATTTTTCGGTGTCCGCAAGGCGTAATGTTTTACAAGTTTATCTTGCGCTGGTTACGGTATGTTCACTCGTTGCAGAGATGTTTGTCAAGAGATGTCTGTTGCCGTTATTCTGCCTTTCATTTGTATAATTTCTAGTCTTCGAGTTTCTAGCGTTTCAGTTTCTTGTACTTGTGCATGAATCATGTCCTCCCTAGTACCTGCATTGGACTTGCTTTGGTAAATTTTCCTGTTGCGCTTTTAGAATCGTTTCTCTTTGTTTCCAAATCTGTTTTTGTGCTATAACCCACTCCTGCCTAACGCCCCATATGAGAGGTCGGCAGTACTCCTGAAATAAATAAATAAATGCGGAAAATGTAGAAATCAGCGACAAAGGCAATTTAAACTACGTAATTTTTTGCGCGTGGTCCAACTTTCTCAATTACTATGTTAGGTGCGCAAGCGACGGTGTTGACACGCCATCACACTATATAGCCTGTCCCAGCTAACGTTAGCCAAGTTGTTCAAGGAAAAAAAGAAGGCATAAAAAACATAATGCAAGATACAATGTTAATATCTACGGTGTTCGGCCGACGTACCTCTGTCGACCGAACACCGTATGCCTTGTAACTGCACCTTGCACCATGTTGCTTATGTTTTTTTCTTTTTTTTTTCGTTGCGCAGCTTAGCTAATGTTGGCTGGGACACACGGTACGTACTGAAGTTACGAAAACTGCACAAATGAAGCAAATACACAAAACATGAACATTACATTCTATTCATGTATGGCCTCTGCCGTTCAAGCTCGTAGTAGCTTCTTGAATTGTTTAGTCAAAAAATAATAGTGTACCAGAGATTGTTTTACTCCCCTCTAAATTTGCAGTCTTTATCATTAAAAAATATCAACCTGAAAGTGCTCTACAAATCTGTGTCTGTATTCATGCTGTTACAGAACGTAATACGTAGGACATTACGGCGGTTTTAGGAAAAAAAGAAAGGCAGGATTTTTTTCTCTGGTTCCAATATTCATTTGCGCCTACAGCCTTACTGCGTTATAAAATTGTTTTTAGAAAGCTGGCTGGCACTAAAAGACGACGGAAAACATGCCGTGAACTCCAATCTGAGCCATGGGCCCTATAATGTAAAACGATTCTAATCTGTTTGTATTCCAATCTCGTGAGGTCAAATTTATTTAACCACCTACGCAAGCATCGGACGGTGAGCCCCAAAAATTGAGTCACTTTAGCATACGCCCAATTAAGAGGCTGAAGAGGAAAGCCTGTGCGCTCAAGAGACATTAATTAAATTACCTGACATTCTCATTCGAATGCGTTGGTACTTCTTACTTGTTTCCTCCCAGCAAACGTCGT
Source organism: Dermacentor albipictus (assembly GCF_038994185.2). Classification (NCBI taxonomy): domain Eukaryota; kingdom Metazoa; phylum Arthropoda; class Arachnida; order Ixodida; family Ixodidae; genus Dermacentor; species Dermacentor albipictus. Next base: position 97,865,728 of record NC_091821.1, read on the forward strand.
GGGTTCGAGTGTCTTAACTGACGCTACCTTAATTAACTGTGACTTCCAGCTGTAGAAGAAAAGGACGACGAACCTGCGAGCAGTGGCAGCAGCACGTGTCCGTGCGAGGCGAGCGCACATGACTTTCTGTACCACACGCCGCGTTTTCCAGACCATCGAGGGTATGATCGACTTACGGCTTTCGCCTTAATAAAACACGCTCTTATTTTATAGGAGGTCACTTTTTAATGCGAAAGCGTTATATGCCCAACTTCGCGAAAATGCGATGGCGGCGTGACCAAAACATGGTACCAAAATAGGCCGACGGCGCAACCAGTAAAAACGCGCCAAGAAATTCTCGGATTGACGTCAAATTTACAATGACTTCCACAACCCCGCATCGTGCCTTCTCTATTATACATAAGCTCACGCAACAATTATGGTGTTGTGCGAGTCACTGTCATTATCGTTTTCTTTGATAGAAAGCTTTATCGCTCTGATCGCTCTGATCTTGATCTTGATCGCTCTGATCTCTGAAGCTCTGATCGAAAGCATTATCGTATCTTTTAATTCACGATTAACGCTTGACTGCGTGGGTACAGTGCAAAGTGTGAGCTTCTCTCTTTCTTCTCATCCTTTAGATCCCCTTTCCCCTTCCCCAGTGCAGGGTAGACTATATCGGCCTCAGCCTGGTTGGCCTCCCTGCGTTCCCCTTACGACATATATATCTCTCTCTTTCTCTCTCTCGACCCGCCGTGGTTGCTTAGTGGCTATGGTGTTGGAGTGCTGAGCACGAGGTCGCGGGATCGAATCCCGGCCACGGCGGCCGCATTTCGATGGCGGCGAAATGCGAAAACACCCGTGTACTTAGATTTAGGTGCACGTTAAAGAACCCCAGGTGGTCGAAATTTCCGGAGTCCTCCACTACAGCGTGCGTCATAATCAGAAAGTGGTTTTGGCACGTGAAACCCCATAATTTTTTTTCTCTTTCTTTGCATGCTTAACTTATGATACAGCTAGTGAGGGTCCTACGGTGTAATCTCGCAATCGTGCTCGATCCCTATCCGTACTGGGCTCGCCGTGGTCTCTTCGCGCCACTTGTGCACCGTATACTTGACGGACGCAGAGGCGGGGGGGGGGGGGGGGCAATAATCGAGCAAGCAGGCAATTTCTTATATAAATTGCGCACTTCTAGGCCTTGTTATGACTGCAGTAGACAACATGCTGCTTGTCAAGCGCAGGAGTCGAATGCGCGAACTACCTTGGGAAGATAGTGGGAGGACAGTCCCCACGCAATGCGGGACACTGCTAATTTTCCCGTAACGAGCTCCCCTCGTCAGAGAAGAAGCGCCACAAAGGGAAGAAAGAGTTTCCAGTCCCGGAGAGGCGAGTAGACGCGAAGGGCTCGTGAACGTTTCCACGACGAAAGCTACCACGAACTGGTGCCTGCCCTATACTGCGAAGCAGGGGAGAAGACCAGTTGGGAGTAACAGATCTCGTCTCCCATTCCCACTGCCAGACCCTCTCGCCGCCTTTGCGCCCGCTGGAACTCGATGGGGCCGCCGGTCCGATATTCCGTCTGCAAGTGTTGTTTGTGCTTCTTTATTGGCTGTCGTCGTGGTGGGTTGTGACCTGTGTGTGATTGGCTACCGCTAGGAGGAAGGGTTGGAACAGAATGACGGGGCGGAGAGAAAAAAGCTTCCATGGGCCATGGAAACGAGGCTCATCCAGACGCTCGTTGCTAAACGCCAGATTTTTTTTTTTTCGATGTAAATGTTTGGTTCAAGTGTCAGTAAACCTGTTGGTTATCGTTTTCCCAACTTCCGAGCTTCTGATTTCTTCAACGTGAAACCTCCGCCACGCTACCATATGGAGCTGGATTAGGAGATATAACCTAGCTCCGCAACAACCTTATAACTTTTACTTATAACCCCTGATGAACACTGGTTTGAGTTTGATGGATTATATCTACTATGGCTGAGTGATCTCTCTCAACCACAACCACTCCTGTTCGGATGAACAAGCGTACTGTCCTATACAACCGTATGTGGCCCTTTTTGCACACCAAGCGAGAGGCTAAATTTAGCTACGTTGGTGTGATGCGTGGCGTGACAACGGCGCCATCTGTGAACGCCACTCGTGAATGATCGAGTAATGGCTTCTTTCCTATACGTAATTATACCAAAATAAGGAACGTCGGTAGTATGGTTGCAAACACGAAAGCGATAAAGCTATAAGATATCTTTGTCACATGTGTTTTTAGCAAGCGACCCCCTCCGACCGATCTTAAAGACGTTTCACGTAAAAAAGAAAGAAAGCTACTTTAAAAAATTCACACACACACACACACACACACACACACACACACACACACACACACACACACACACACACACACACACACACACACACACACACACACTCTGCTGGAGTTGTCTAAATATGCGCAAGCATTGTGCCACTTGCTCATCTCCACGCAACGCCGTGTCATTTTCAAGCTTATCAAAATTAATCCGACCAGTATAAACATTTATCAATCCTTATCGTTCGTTATCAACATTATATGACTAGATACGACCCTTATCGACCCTCATCATTCGTTATCAGCCTTATCTCAATCTATCCGACCCTTATCAGTCCTTACCAACCTTTTCAAACTGGATACGACATTCAACAGCCCTTATCAAACTTATCAGAATTGATCCGACCTTACAAGCCGTTATCGCTCTTTAGCACTTTATCCATTCGCGTAAAACTATTATCAACTGTGATAAGACCCATATATACTCTCATCACTCCTTATCATCCTTATCAACTCATTGACTGCTTCTCTGTCTGCGCGACGCGAAGCGCATAAGCCCTCAGAGATCGGTGGCATTTCGGTTGGTCAAGGAACGCCCCAACCGAAGGCACATCCCGCTTCCACCGAAGCGCATGTGGGATTTGGTGTACTTGTATTTATCCAAGTCGGTTCTACATGTGGCTCTAGAGATGGCTTTTATTCTACCATGTCACTAAATCTTTCAACAAAGCCTTCAAAGAAACTGTTCCCCTTTATATTTGTTTTGTGTCCGCGGTACAACGCATTTATATATGTGTCACACATATTCACTTTCGACAAGCGTGGATGTTAAGCCTAGCGCCGTGAAGAACCTGAAAGACCTAAAAAACGTCGTTTGCCAAAACATGCTGCAGTGCTCTTAAAATATCGAAAGAGAGTGCGGGACAAAGTTATCTGTGTAGCGCTGGATGTTTGGAATGCGCTCTCTACAGTAGTGTGCACTTAACTTGCCAGGCATTCAGTGGAACTCCTAGATATTTAGGTGGTACACAAAACCATTTAGTGCCAGCATAATGTGATTATGTAAAGGCCCAAGATCCAAACAATTTTTTCAACACTTATATGGGCTTGCAGTTTTGAACCTACTAGACGTGATAAAATTTTTCGGCCAATGAGTGCTGGAGGGTAACGTTTTGTCCATTTATATGTGCGACAAGTAGTCTCGTGGTTTTTCTTGTTTTCGGGATAGCTCTCATCCGATATTACGAACCTTCTTGCATGTTAATTTTGCTTCATGCACTGCCAAAATTGGTGGCCTGTTCTAATTTCCTTTTCAGAACTTGTTTATGGGGGCGCATGAGTGAGGTTTATTTTTTTATTGCTTTTCTGACTGCACGTTTTTCTAAAGATTATTTCTTCACTGTGTAACAAAAAATCTTTGCAAAGATTTAATATCGATGTTGTTGCCGCCACCATTTTATCTGTCACTATACATCAGATTTCCAGGACATGATGTACTTGCAAGAGTGCGCAAAATGCCAGTACCCCCTTTTACAAAAACCTTTTTTTTTTAACAAATTGCACATTGAATCCTTGCTGTTAGAACATGTCTTCGGAAAAAAATTAGTTTCGTTTCGTTATTTAACTGTCGCCTTTGTAACCTGCTTGACACTATTGAACACTGTTTTATTGATTGTAATGATGCCCTTTTATTCTGGGATGTCCTCGATAAAAATCTCCAGAAATATTTTGATCTAAATTCCCACAGTAACCGATAGCTGGTTATTCCGTGTGACGACGTACCATTCGATATGTTTTTACAGCGAAGCTGTATTTGGCTAGCCGATATGTCTGTCCGTCCATCCATCTATCGGGTTCCTGTACGCTCATGCAACCCATGCGCATGCGCAAAGAAAAAGAGAGGGGGAGAGAGAAAGAGAGGCGCGCGATTAGCCAACACCACTTAGATAGCACAAGGCCTGTTTACTCCGATCTATGATGTCACGCTACCTGGCCCGAAATTTGCATTAACAAGGCTGGCGTGATGAAAGCGGTGCGTCAAAATCTGTTGCCTACTCGGGAGCATCCCTATTAGATTCTATGGCAGTCGGGCCAGGTAACATGAAGTCATCGATCGAAGTGAAAAGGCCTTGCATTATCTAGGTGGTGTTGGATTAGATGGGCCAGCAGTGACGCCGTTGCCCACCGTCGCAGCCGAGCGCGCGCAGCAATTTCTCTCCGGCTTCGAAACGGGTAGGCCACGCGTCACACGTACTGCTGAGGAGCAGGTAGCTTTCGATCAGCAACACCGCGAGCAGAACCGGAAACGAGTTAGTCTACGCCGTGCCGATGCTGCAGCTCGGTCGCAAGAACAGGTTCGTGCAGCAGAGCGCAAGCAGCAACTGCGTACCGAGGATCCGGCAGCCTAACAAGCCGTCGTTTAAGGAACCGTCGGGATTAACCCAGTGATAACACGGGGGCCGCACGTTCCAGCTTAGCTGGTTAACTATCTGTACGTAGTGCTTGGGCGGTGATTTCTTTATTGATAAGCCTATGGAAACTGATTAGCAAGATCGAAATGCAGAAAGAACAATTTCCTCAAAATCGCATTTCTCTCAAATGATTAAGCACTTAAAGGACATTTACGTTCAAAATGAACATCAGCCGGATTGGTATACACTTTTGATGAGGTGTTCAACTTCCCCTTTCAAGTTTTTGTTGTGATGGAAGGTGTTGCTTTGTGTGACGTTTTCTATGTATGTACTGCTCCGTGACCTGTCATTAGTTATGACCACCTGGTGCTCATAATATTGGAAACAGTTCATGTACACATATAACTTCATTCATTGAAATACATGCCATGTAAAATAAAGCAAAGAGAGTGTTTAGCCTAGTGGGCAAGACAATCATCGTGCGAGCGTGGGGTCGTAGGTTCAAAACTTGCCATCACCAACGTTTTTCTTTTAGAACATATATATATATATATATATATATATATATATATATATATATATATATATATATATATATATATATATATATATATATATATATATATATATATATGTATGTATGTATGTATGTGGTTAGCCCTGTCGAAAGATGTCATATCTCACATGTTCAGTATTCTCATGTGAACACATGCCTTATACGTATATATGTTCTCGTATGCTCATATGAGATTACTCGATATCTGGGATATGTGTCATGCGAGATTTTGTCATGGGATATACATGAGATGGTCATTACCATGAGTGTCGGTGATTCCTGGCCGAAACAAATGATAGATATCATAGTACATATGTGTATCGCTCCCTCTATGAGGCGACCAGTGACTCTCACGAGGAGGACTGTTGCTAGCTTTTGGCCGACCTAGCCTTGCAAGAACTGCCCGAAACTTCTCACCCGAGCGCCACTCATCGAGTACGGTAGTCTTGATGAGTGGATCACTAACTAAGGTGACTGTTTGGGCATGTTGGCAGGACATGAATTCAGCTTTTTGCACACAAAACGAAGACAAAGAAGCGGCTACAGCACACGAGCGCAGATTTAAAACAATGTTTTATTTTGAAGAAATTAGCCAAATCTATAGCAAAATATGAGACATATCCTGTTGCGCCGCCCCCAGAAAATTCCTATCTCTACTCAAGAAGGACAGCTCCTTGCTCTAACGGCGAGGGTGGCACAAGTGAGAACAGTTTCCACTACATCCGTGAACAGCAGACTCGGATGATAAAAAACTTCGTAACACCACCGGTAACCATTTTCGTTAGATTTCGACGCCGCTATATACGCCCGATACTAAGACTGCGCATTTTATTCCGTTCTAAAGACTTTATAGGCCTTGCAGAAAAATGGGGCCATGGAAAGCTGGTCTGGTTCCTCATCAAAAGTTTAGAAATGCGGCAGAAACCGGACGCATACACGTCGGACGTCTGGTGCTGTCTTCTTCATCGACCCTGATGTAGTGCGGAGAACATTCTTCTACCCTGCCCGGGAGCACGACGGCAAGCGCACCGTCACAGTGTCCGGGACGGCTGAGCGCTTTCAGTGCCTGGCCGCGCACCTGGCTGCTATAGCGAGCTGGGCTGCTCGCGGAGACATAACCGTTCGTGTCGGCTGTCACGTCACTCCGAAGGTTGACCGCGGACCTGTTATTCGAAGCCGGCAGTTGTTCTCCCCGCTGTGTCCGCCCCTCGTCCGTCCCAGGTTCGTCGGTTTTCATGCCGGCGGTCAGACATGGAAGCCAGGGTTGTCACCGCCAAAATGGACAGTTCGCGGACCACTGGCCGCTTTCACCTGTCCAGCGGCCGCTACAACCCATATTGCAAGCCGCGATGAGCAGCGCGACGGGTGCACAAAGGAAACCGCAGCGCGTCCTCGAATGAGTGAGAGGGAAGCAGAGGAGGGTACGCCGGGCAAGACGGGGGGGGGGGGGGGGGGCACTACGTCCAGTGAGCCCAACGAGCAAAGAAATCACACGCATCGCCGAATCCCGTCCCCGGCCGGCGCATCGGCTTTGTTGCGCCGCCGAGCGCTGCTTGACGAGCGAAAACACGACGACGGCCGGAATCCGCCGGCGGCAACAACGTAGTACGTGCCGCTACAAGCATCCCTTCCCCCCCGCCCCCCTTTCTGTTCTTTTACATCCCTAGCGCTTCATTTCTATCTCGACACTTGCTGCCCATCATTTCTATTTCATTTTCTGTCTGTAACTCATTGGCGTTGTTCCGCATTTCTTTCCTTGCCGTCGTGCCGTATACGCCTCGTCACATCGCTGAAACTGGTCAAAGAGAGAGAACGAGAAGCCTATAGCATTTCGTGTCTAACCAGGGTGAGTTGACAGGGTGAGCCGACCACACGGAAGCGTTCCGTGCGCTTGCCGTTGTAGTGTTTGATGCAGCATTTGTTAGTTCCTTAAGTAAGACAGCGCCGCCTCCGCTATTCCGCGGTCTGGCTCCCACTGGTGGAGCCGCGCTTGCAGGCGTTTAATCGCAATTTTAATCGCACAGTTGGCAAGAACCGCGGGGTGAAAATTAAGACGAGCAGGCCGGCACCTGTGAAGCTGTCCGCCCACCGCTAGCGCGTATAGCAGCAGGTGCGCGTTAAAATCGCTACCCACACGGGTCAAAGTTCATCACGCGAAGCACTAGATTCTGCGCCGTGTCGAAGAGGTGGCATTGCGGGCAACGGCGACATGCTACGAAGTGATCGGGAGCTTCTGACGAGCGACGCGCTTAGCAGATCACGGTCAAGCGCGCACAAACAAGGACAAAGTGAGGAGTAGACAACACTAGCGCATGCCTTCTTTATGTGTTACGCTTGTGTTTACTCCTCACTTTGTCCTTGTTGGTGCGCGCTTGACCGTGATCTGCTGCGTAACCAACTAGCCCAAAAGTCGATGCTCTTGAGCGACGCGCTGTCCGCGTTCCAGCACGTACCAATGAGCTGATGCGGTGGGGGACGGGCGCGATATCAGGCCGCCAGTAGCCTGCTGGCAAACGCGGATGGAAGCTGTTGAATCCTGTGCTCTCCGACGGACAAATGGTAGGCCACCATGTCACTCAGAAATTCACGGAAATTAATACATACTCCACGTAGTGTAATACGTGAGTTCGTGCAAGGTTAGCGCTCGTGTATATGTCATTCAAACGGAAAGATGTGGCCCAAGGGGCCTGAAGGAAGTGCCTAACTCGTGACTTGGAGTTTTGTCTTTGCAGGGAGAGTCCTTATTCGTAATTTTTTTTAGTCCGTTATGTCCGCGCTAAAGCGCACAACAGCACCTCATGGCACTGCTTCTGAACAATGCGCTGAAAGGGCAAGCTTACTCACCGAAACGTAAATAACGCCAGAGTTATTCCACGCCATGCTTGTTTGAAACACGTGTAACCGCCAGTGCTGTAAGAGGGATGACACTAGTAGAAAAACTTCGAGTACTACTTTAGGTATATGGCTGATAGTGAAAGCTGTATGAAAAAAAAAGTGAACGCATAATATGGCAGCTGCAAGACTCTAAAGACTTATTTGCAAGCCACTGCATTCACCACTCAGCCACAGTACCAACACCCCTGGTTCTGCAACTACAGTATTTCTGTATGATACAACGCAAGGGCTAGTAACATGCAGCTTCCCCTGCATTTCGGTATTTTGCAATCACAAACCTGTGCGCTAGAAATAATGACCATTTGGGTAAACTAATGCATGGCTTATCCTAAACAACGGCGAAAAATATCAAAAACTCAAAGCGCAAGGAAGGAAGGAAGGAAAAAGTGGAGAAGGAAAGGCAGGGAAGTTAACCAGTTTAGCTTAACCGGTTTTCTACCCTACACATGGGAGCGGGATGGGGGGGGATGAAAGATGGGAAAGGGAGAGAGAAAGTTGACAAAGACACGAGTGTCTGCACCAATAAGATGGCTGCAAAATCGGCGGCTAATTCAAGCGCTAGATGCCCTGCAGGCACACGTGTAGTGACGGCGTCGTGACCCCTATCTGAACTGAATCTGGACTTCAGACAGTGACAGAACGACTGTGGACGGGCGGCGCAGTCCGCGATAGCATCCGTTCGTGCTCTGCAAGACCTCGCTTGTACCTACTCGGGATACGCCTCCGTAACGGCATCGAATTTGAAAGAACCTTGCAAACTGCCCATTACGCATGCGTATCGTCACGCCGTTGTTTCCTGCCAGCTTTCTCGTTACTTTCTCGCAACTTCTGTGCACTGACAAACGCTAGTGTTTTACTCGTTCCCTCCGTTGCTGAGCTGCTGAGGCAATGGCTTTGGTAAAGCTTACGTAAGCATAAATCGCCTGCAATATTCCTACACAAGGTATTTATAGGCGTTTTCAACTCGAGTGCAACCATCTCTAAGTGACATATTTTTCCACAAGCACCTGATAAACCACATCTCCCGGCGCAATATTAGAGAGTTACAGGTGAACGGGCTCACAAGCCAGCGGGCCCAGCAGGCGAGCGGAGATGCCACTGCGCATGTGGAGTACACTGGGCGGAAGCGGGTTTACGGAGCGGGCCGCTCACTCGCTTGTCTCCACTCCCCATGCAGCGAAGTGCACCCAGCGGACCAGCGTTTTTGCGAAACAAACATGGCGACCACCCGCACGAGCGGCAGCGGCATGTCTTCAAACACGGCGCTGGCTCGTCTGCGGGCGAAAAAGCCTCGGAGGTGTTTAACCACTGAAGAGGACCTCTGTATCCTGCGAGAGGCTTCAGCAACGAGGCCGTCTGGGGACGATTTGAAGTAGATGATTGCGATCATTTACTTCAGATATATAATATCCGTCATCCGACGGGAGCCGACTTTGTTCACCGAACGCACGCTTGAGAGCAGCACAATACCACTGCGCAAAGGCTCCGTCACGTGGCTTTTTTCATACTTCGCGGGCTTTCTTTGCAAACCTACGTGAAACGTGAAACTAGGTAAAACGTATCGTAAAGGAAACAACTCGATCGGTGGTTTCTGAAGGTGCTCTACAAATCTGCGTATCATACTTAGAGTACTCAGCCAATAAATAAAACGTTGGGTAATTAAACTTAATTGGTTAGTCATGGGGAAAACAATAAAATTGTCTGAGTCACTATAGACAATTGCTAATAGTACGCATTCGGTTCAATTCGCTTCCGACGCGCCCTTCATATTTAAATTATTGGCTCAAGTTATGTGGGACACCCTGTATATTGCGAATTACAATTACAGTAAGTGAAATAGCCTGGCAATGCTTCTGTCAGTTATATTTGTATTTAACAGACAGGGACCTGTTTATCAATAACACATGTTGAACCAAGGAGGCCCGAAAAATTATCTGAATTTGCATAATTATCTCTTGCAATCATATGAAATCTCAGGATGATACAGGGACGAAAGGCAATGAGTGCCCGACAGTGGTCCCGGATCCCGCCCAGTACGTACAGCGCACATAAAAAATGCACATTATTTGAATAATTGAAGAATGAATTGTACTTGCTGTTTACGTCTATATCATGAATGTATCGCTAGTTTAAGCAATAGTACTGTTGAGGTTATATACATAAATATACATAAACATAAATTACTTGCAATATTAACACAAAAAATTGACTCGCCATCCCGGCCCTGCTACAGTGGCTGTCCAACGAATCTGTTGAAAGCTACCAGTACAACTGCTGAAGGGGTATATATGCAATGCTATGTTGTTTTATAACCCCCCTCCCCCTCCTCTCTCTTTTTCTGCTAGATTTGATACCTCTTGAGTTCCCAGTTCTTCCAGGGCAACGGGATAAAGTCTTTGTTCGCAAAACACATTCATAAAGCTCCGGATAGCTTACATGAGTAATTTACTACAAATGTCATAATTAGTAGCCTATCTTCGAAGTTACCAACATATCGCCCATAACGCGCCCTTTATTTTTGCCAAATATAAACAAAATGTCTTGTTTCGTTCACCGAGGACATCACTGAAACTAAGACGGAACGTGTTATTACGCGTGAAAATAGGGAAAGAAAAAACAAAGGCTCATTTATTATTCGCAACGCTTCTAACCAGGCCAGGAACATTAAAATTTTGTCGCACATTGCAGTTACCATGTCCCTACCTCCCCTTTCCATACAATATAAAACTATTGTAAACTATAGCTATGTCGGGATACTGGGAAGCATAGCTGATGGCGGTGATATCACACGCTCTAACACTTGAAGATTTTTTCTACAAAGGCTGCGTCTGATCCAACCGCATTTAACTTCGCACAGAGAGTTCCCATAGTGTACCACCAATTTTCGCTAACTTTGGTCTAGGCGGCTTTTATAGTTCTGCCAGGGCAGCGGGCTCAATTCTTCCCCGCTCGTTAGAGACGCTCAAACACTCTAGAGTGCTAGCATACGTAATTTATTGCGAAAGCCCCAATTACCCATCTGTTTTGAACTTCACCTCCACATCTCCCATTAAGTTGTCCTAACAGTTACCGATCATAATGAAGCTGCCTCCCTTAGTTCGGTGAGGACACCAGGCGAAACTAATGTATCACGCATGAAAAAGAAGAAAGAAGATGACGATTCAATTACGCTTCTAAATAAGCCAGAAAGGTTAAAACTACGCGACACATTGCACTTAAAATGCTGCCTAGTCCTTCAAAGTATAAAATATCTGGAATGCAGAGTTCCCTTGGGACATTGGGAAACTTAGCTAAAAGCAGTAGCGTGATATTTTTCGAACACTTGATTAGAATTTATTTTTATCGCTATATTTTATCAACACGTATTTACCATCGCACATATGCTTGGCGTATTGTTCCGCTTATGTTCGCAAAATTTTACGGCAGTTGTAATTATGTCAGCGCAACCATCTAAGTCTTATACCGCTGTTAAACAGACTAATCACACTATGGAACATTTGCATACGTATTGTATACTGGAAAACGCGCATTTAACCCCATTGGGAACATTGCCTCCACCTTATCCATACCATGCCCATAACTTTCCTTAAATATAAACAAGATGCCTTGTTTAGCTCACCAAGGACACCGGAGAAGCAAACTACGAATATCATAATATCCCCTTCAATCACGGCGTAGACATTTGTGAACGCGACTTATTTTTGCCATTACTGTGCAGTGGTGGCAAGGAATAGACAACGAACATTAAGCTTTTAGTAAATTGAACATTCTGTATTTCTTAAAGTACACTCATTTCACTTCTGAGTGAAATGTATCGCTTCCCACGACCGCTTTCATGAAGGCACTACCATCTTTTACGGAACGTTTGAAGTGGGGCGTTTCGGTAGCAATCGCGAAAGATTATTTCTTCCCTTGTTTGTAATGCTTGTGCCCAATAATTAACCTGTGCATGCAATTCGAGCAGGTGACTCAATATATTTAATGAAGAAACTTAGCATGACTCAGTGTAGCATAAATGAATATTTAATTACTATGTAATTATGATGGGTCACTATAAAATGCAGAGAGTCACTCTGACTTGCTTTCTATATGGAGTCTCCAGCCACCTTGGGATAAAATTATGTAAATTTCACATTTATCAACATTCGATCGTAATTCGTGACTGAAGGTATTTCACGAAAAATAAACGAAAAAAACAAGGGTTTAATCATTATCTGCGACACTTGCATATAAAGCAGGAAAGTGAGTCATTTTCCTATTTTCGCCGTATTTCACGTCCGTATCTCGTGCGTTGTTTTAGGAGTCTAGAAAACATCTAGATCAGCGGCAGTATGACACCCTGGAACACTTCAATGAGTAACCTTATACAAAGGCTGCAATGAACTTACACAGAATAGACATAGATCGCTCGCCGATCGGAACACTGTTTCGTACGTCGAATAACCACCGTGCCCTGCATATTTACCGAGGATACCGGGGGAAAACAACCAAATCCCGTTTATAACGCATAGAAATTGGCATAAAGCGGCCAGTCAGTTACTATTTTCAGAGTACATAAGCAACCTACCCAATGCACATTATCCGTGCAGATCACCAAAAAGTGGCCCTCACTATTTCAAAATACGAAATATCTGCTGTGTTTGTGCCTGCCTGGAAACAAGTAATAGTGTAACTGTTATTCAGAAACAGCCTGAAAATGATATCATCTGTCAGAAGTGAGAGATGTCCTTAGAAAAAATTCGTCGGAATCGTATTGAAATGGCTCTGCGAGTTCGACCAAGGTCATTTTCACGACCATATGTACGATAAATCGGGATTACACAATGAAATTCGACAGTTTTGCCTGTAGGAGGTTTCACTAGATTTCTTATAGTGATAAGATACTGAGACTGCAACTCTGCAATGGACAGAGATTAAATGGTTCCAGCATTCGATAATCCAACGATTTCATGCTGTAAGGAACGCCAGTCGTTGGTCGCGGCTGATTATAATACTTTATCCGGACCTCCCGCTCACCCGCAGATTAAATGTAACTAACTGATTGTGTTTTACACCACGGATATAGCGGTCCCCAAAAAACTGGGCAAGATGCAAGTTGCGCAAGCTGACAGCTTGTTAGGGCGGCAGCTGCCCAGCGCCAGGCGTTATCCGCAACGCGAGCGTGTGCGGCGAATCCCGCGCGTCGTCCGCTACAGGGCGTCTCGAGAAGGTGCAAAAGACAAACGTCATTGTCCAAGCAGGGATATGCGTAGTAAAGAAAAGCATCCCTTATGTGGGCACTCTACTAAAGAAGAAAATTTAGCTTCATCTGTAGTTTTATTAGACTTTCCAGCATGCAGCCGAAACTGCCAAAAGGGGGGAGGCAAATGACATACTTTGCCCCCCCCCCCCCATTTTGACAGTCGGGGGGGAGGCAAGTATCCCCCCCCCCTTGCTCACCCCGGTGGATAGGCCTATGCAAAAAGCTACTAATATTAATGGAAATAGAGGCCAGTTATGGCCTGTACGGCCGTCCTGACAGACAATGTAAGTGCCTCTATAAAGAAATTTAGCTAAAAGAAAAAGAACTCGACTCCGCGGGTGCCACCAACGTCGACGCTGTACCGTCCGCGTGAGAACGCTCGGTGGCGTGAGGCTCTCTACGAGGCGCGGTGTTTGCGACAACCGCACGGTTCCTTCTAATTTGAGGTCTCCAGCGGCGCGGAGAAAGAGAGAGAATCGCTGCTGCTGCTGCTGCCACGGTCCCGCGTATACTTGAACCCCGACGGGTGCCACTGACAGACGACTGCCGACGCTGGCGCAAGCTGCGCGGCGGGGTTCGTTTCACGGCGAGGAGCGGAAGTGAGCCGCCGCAGCGGCCAAACAGCGACGACGCCACTTGCGGCTGACACGCGCACACGCCGCCACCGCTGCGCTGCATCCGCCTCCACCCCAGACGGGTGCGCGAACGCACGCACGCGCGGACGCTGTCCGAAACCGGCGGAAGCGCGCGCAAAATGCGGCGTCGCTGCCGGTGCGGTGGATGCCGGCGCACGCTGTGACATGCCCCTCGCCCGACTCTGCGACACGTGGCAGACAGAATGGTATAAAGTGCACTCAAGCTAAAATGAATTATTTACAAAATAGATAGCTCACTCTTTGTAACACTCATTGCTGCATCGCCCAGCTATGAGGTTATTCAGAGAGAGCTTGTGTTCGTTTGCCTTTCTTTAGGGTGCGGGAAGGACTTCTGGTCACCGCCCCTCGTAAACGCAGTTCGAAATCAGATGTGCTATCTGTCAAGCTGCGAAGCTGAAACCACGTGGTTACGATTTCGATTCTCGGTCGCGGCGGCCGTAATCCGGGGGAGGTGGAATGCAGAAACGCTCGGGATGTCGAGCTTTGGGGACACATTATGCGTAGAACAACTCCAAGTGATAAAAGGTTAAAAAATAAGAATAATAATATATAATAATATATAATAATAATAAAAATAAAATAATAGAAGCTCTGCTACGACGTTCCTCTGAGGTACTTTGGCTCGTTAAAACTAAACAATCAGGACCTGCAGTGGCACCAAATAGCAAAATTAAATTAGCAAGTGCGCAGGCGGGATCAACCGGGGACTATCGGCGGGCACAGTGGCGCTCCGTCGAGGAGCGCTCGTGCCGAGAGTGAGGGTGACGTGGCGTCGCGGCGATGCCCTCTCCCCTCACGCAGCACGTGTGTCCTTTCGCTCGCTCAGCTCCGTCGAGGCGCAGCTGCTCTCCAATGAAAATTACAAGAGTGGGGTCACAATTTTGTAGTGACGCCTTTTGTGATGCTATGCCTTTTCGTGCTTCGTCAGAGATCAGATCTACGACGCTCCGCCCGCGCGTTATCAGCGGAATCAACCGGCCGTGAACTTTGCGTGATACGAATGGCGTAGAATCGAGCGAAAAGTATCGCTGCAGAATAGTGGCCCATGCACGCTATGCGCATCCAAGATATGCGAACTTCGCCACACGGAAGTTTGATTGCAGATCATGGCGTCTGTGTGCGTGCATGCGCGTGCGTGCGTGCGTGTGTGTGTGTGTGTCGAATCTAATCATGCAGTGTGGCTGGCTGGATACCTCTATGTATTTCGTTCATGATGCATTTGAGGATTGTCTCGTCTTTAGGACAATCCCAAATCGCTTGTATTGTAGTGGCTTGTTTCTGGCAAGTTGTACACATCCCTTCGTTTGGCTCGCCATGAAAAAAGGAATGTCTCTCGTGGCGCGACATGGTACTGGGTGGCCAGCCAGTAAGGACAGGCACGGCTTTCACACCTTTGAAGCCGGCACTTTTTTCCAAAGGGAAGACTGCTTGTCATAGCGGACCAAACACATCTACAGATCTCTGTTTGAGATGCAATATCGAAGTGCACCAAAAATCGTAAAATAAAGCAAAAATAATGTTTTTGTTTTTTTTTATCGGTTTTCCATTCAGTTCCGTTTCGATACCCTGCTTACGAGCACCAACCGTTTTCTTTTCTTTTTTCTTCGCAGAACTGTTTTCGCAGCTACGTGCAGCATATTAAAAATGGCGTAATTGGTTCTTCATGAAAAGTTCTGAAATTGTACACAGACTCGCCTAACGGGGTGTGCACAAGCTGTGGAATGGCAAGTTGGTACCAATTATAGCCTTGGAAGGTGTCTGTACTTACGACATCTGTATTGAATTGACCCTACCTGAAAGCCCTTGAATTAGCTGCGGCTGATCTTAGGAAAGCGCCCATGTTTGTATTTGTACCGAGACGACTCCGAGACGCAAATTTTAGCAGAGCTCACGCAATGCTTAATAAACAACGACAATAACACAAATTGATTCTGAATGGGATACTGCCACGAGGCGAGCTATTCTGCAGCTAATAAACTTGGCGAAACCGGGTGGGCCCACTCCTGGTTCGTTGGGCACTCGCCTAAAAACAACCATGCAATCTTCCTCCTGCTTAATGGTGTGCCTTAACGCTTTTAGCGCTCTAAAATGTGCACCGATAGCTGAAGCACGCGCTCGCCTATTGAGGATGCATAGCGACATCAGAGACCCGCTTTACCGGAACCATGCATGCACCATCTGGAAAATATTTTGTTTCAAAGAAAGGAAAAATAATAGTGTAATTAACAGAACAATGCAAATTGACTTCTCCAAAGGAGTCAATGTAACATCGACCGTTTTCATGTGTGAACATCGAAATCCGCTTTTCATTGCACCCAGGTTAATAGCTAGTATTTTATATACTGTCTCGATATTGTTTCTGTACGAATTATATACACCTCGTTTCAGAAAGGCTCTCAAAAATTTTTAATCACAGCGCCGTTCAAAATAAAAGGTAACGTTTTACGTTATTCGAAACAGCGGACTCCAATACTAAATGCTTGACACTACAGTTAGCGAAATAATATTTTCATTATGACTGTAAGGGACCATGTTGAACATGAGGAGTTAGTGTTGACAGCGGTTCACTTACTAGGGATCCTGAGACCACCACTGGTTATAATATATCCGTCGCCAAAGTATGAGATCAAAATACGCTGGTGTTGTGCGTATTATTGGAGTTAAGACCTCCTCGTCCGTTGTGTGCGGTGCATAACCGGGTTATTCCAATGTTCCAATGCATAAGGCATCGGGAGAGACGACATTGGAGACGATAAGGCAACAGTTTTCTTTAAAAAGCGGGTGGCACGCTTTGTATTGGTCACAGCCTCTCTTTATTACATCATATGTGAAACCTGCCATTTTATTCATTTCATTATTTATCGAGGAACTTATTTCACCTTGTTCATTCACTGCTCTATCCTATGAGTTGTTTTCACTGCATTACGCGAATACTTTGCGGTTCGGTGAATGCGAAATTTTGAAGAAAGCGAATCTCACTTGAAAGAAGTTGTTTACTCCATGGACCGCGGTGTTTTCTAGATATGTTTTCAACTTTCACAAATGCTGCTTTACATAAAATCGCTGCAAATGTCATGTGTTTTGGGGCGTCTGCCGTTTTCATAAAAGACACGTGCGCCCGTAAAGTGACTTCACTGCAGTGCAGCTTTGCAAAGGGGCCTTTTTAACCTCAGGAACTTTGTACAGTTAATCAAACTTTACATCTATGAAGAGTGAGTCATAGTGATTATGCCTTTTCAGTGATTCGGGGTGATGAAGGCAAATTTCTCTGGTATGAATTTCTAAACATTGCTATGGAGTTCACAATGGTACAGAATAAAAGTGACCATTGAACCCAGAAAAATTACTGCACTAAAGCCAAACTCTGCACATAGTGATAGGATGACATACAAATTATTTGAGTGAAAACACTTGCGTGCATAAAGAAGCGTTGCTCTGTAGTCAATTTTTGAAATTCGGCTCATATTGAGTGACGCGACTGCAGAGAACTCGCCACCGACAGATGGCGCTAGCGGTCGATGTCCCAAATTCCTGAACAAGATTACAAATGCAGGTGTTACAAAACTAATGAACGCTGCCCACATTTTCTCAACGAGTGGTCAAGATATATCATATCATTGATAGTATTACTATGTAAATATTTTATATGCCTCGTTTTCGTTTAACAGCCGGCTCCTCGTCTTCCGTTTCCTGTCAAGTGTATATGTTTTCGGGAAAAAAAAAATAATCAGCGTCTGTCGGTCTTTAGTGAACGAAAGCTTGTTGCTGTTTCAGTAGCCGCATTTACGTGAATGCGACAATGGCACATTGCATCGCAGTTCCCTAACGTCGCTTACATGCTATCGGCGGTAATGCACTGGGAAGCCAATTAACGCTGTGCTGACGTTGCTGTGCATTGCGAACTGTAGCTGTGACGTTGAGAGGATGATGTTTACCCGACAATGTTATGCTCAAAGAAGGACGGCTAATTCGTCCCGTTGATATTCCGTTATTTTTGTTGCAAGCCATGGAGGAAGGAAAGCGTAGGCCCCGGTCAGCACGGACGTGTTGGAGAAAGTGTGGCGGAAGTCACGTGCTGTTTTTCGCAAAGCAGCACTGGGACTGGTTCCCAGAACGTCAACGTTGCAATAGCAACCGCGCTCCTGAAGCTCTTGCTGCCGCTCTCAACCTCTGGAAAGTGAGAAAAAAATTTTCAGCCCCTGTCTTTCTCGCAGCAGTTCCATTCGCGAGACAAGTTGACGTTGGAGCGTGGTGCGTAAGCATGGAAGTTGTGTTTGGGGTATCTGAGCGTGAGGTGTCAGCCAGCAACAGAGACACCCAAATAATTACGGCGCGGCTTTTCACCGTCTTTTCAATCTGCCAGGGAAAAGCACAGAAGCGCGTCTTCTGCACTCAAACTGTTACAGAAGTTTCGTAGTCTGTTTTGACGCGCGCCGGCAGCCCACACTTGCGGCGGCGTGTAGCAGTGCAAGCTCAAAGCTCGCGCCTATCTGCTCCGGCGAGCTGATTGGAGACGCAGAGGGAGATGCCAAACTAACGTGGCTGCATTTCCGGTTTCAAAAACGTCAGGGCCTCTGTTATTTTGATCCTTTCCTGAATGTTGCAAGTGCATATACTAGTAACACAGAATGACAACAGACAAGTAACAAAGCTACGGCATGTCACCACTCGTCCCCCTAGAATGGACACAGAAATGCTCCCAACGTACATGGCAATGTACGTCGATAATACTTTAAGATAAGGAAAAGCACAACACCTCCTGGGAATCATGTCCATGTGCACTACTTTTTGTACTTTTCCTTCGTTAAAAAAGTGCACAGAAGAAACTAAAGAAGGGATAACCAAGTTTATCTCTATTTTTATTTTGGTTGTTTCTTCTAAATGTATTATTCATATTTCACAACAAGAATTTCTAGAGATGATTTCATCACATGATCTGTCAGCAGCTCTATTCGCTATTATATGGACCTGCTTCAAGTGCTACTGTGCTGTGCGGTGACAATATGCGGTGATAGTGACCGACTGTGATTGTATGTCTGTAATCCTTTCTTTCTTTATCTCTACTTTGCTATCACTTTACTTCCCCCTCCCCTCTCTCCCCAGCGTAGAGTATCAAACCGGATCTTCCCCTCTGGTTAACCTCCCTGCCTTACCCCTTTCCTCTGTCTCTCTGCGAGGGATTTCGTGTGTTTAAGTAGAACTGTTGCATCCAAAGGGATACTATTGCTTGCGTTAATGGTTTGTACATATTACCAGGAAAATCCCCGATCTTTGGGCAGCCTCACAACAAAACCCAAAATTTCTTACCTGTTTTCCATGCCAAAAAAAGAGAAATACCGATTTCTCCCCGGATTTTCACGTTAAAAATAACACCCGATTTTTACCCCCCGAATTTCAAAAAACATAAAGCCCGAAAACGAAGGAATCTAAATATCATGTGATATTCTATTAGGAAATCAGTTTGCTCTAAAGACACCTATGAACCGACATTTTATGTTCAGGAGTTATACAGGAACTTAGTTAATAATATTATTATTATTATTATTATTATTATTATTATTATTATTATTATTATTATTATTATTATTATTATTATTATTATTATTATTATTATTATTATTATTATTATTATGCAGAATCGCAGATGCACCTAACCGTCCTGCTTTGTCGGTCAGCATGCACGGGTGATAGATGGCCGTTTTCTGGCACTAGTATTATTCGTTGCTCATATTAACTTCGTAAATATCGAGTGTTTCAGCGAACATTTAATTTTTTTTCTACTGCCTGTGGCAGATAGCACAATTCTAGTCTATGAGCTGGTCTACATGAAAAGGCGGACATTACTTGCACAAAAAATTGAAATGCATAATCGACTAATTAAAAAAAATTAACTAATTAGGTTTTTACCTCATTCGCTTATGGCGCATATTGCAATTTACATATTCTAGCCGGGGAATTCGCAAGGCAGATCCACTTGGAACGAATTCTCAAGATGACACCAGTTTCGAGATCCTAATTCCCGAACTTTGCGCAGAAATGCATCGGCGTTCCAGTTACTTTTGTGTTTCAATGCATAAAATGACGTATATGGCTTGCAGTCTCACCCGCCTAGCAACTGATTTGTGCTGTGACCGTGGTATGGGAAATCCACGTATGGTGGAGCACTCGAGAAGGGCAGCGCGCATACGAGGCGCGGCGAATGTCTCTTCTCTCTGGTCCACTGTTTGTAGATGCACGAAGTAGCGGCGCAAGCCAAGTCGCCAGCCGGCGCAATGTCTTAGGCTATTAGTAATTATATAATGTGCATGTGAATGTCACCACGTGAATGATTTCAAGCCTACTTCGCAATGGGTAAGCGTTCTAGCTGTTGTTTACGCTGCCCGACTACCTTCACAGCATGGATTGTAGACCATTTTTTTTTTTCGTTTCTATGCGTCAGTTAACGACAGCGAATGCAGCGTTATATAGTAGTATCAATTAAGGTATACTTGAAGACGCAAAAACGCCAGAAAGTTGAAAGAACGCACTTCTTGAGGTACATCACCACCCCGTATGAAACTAGACAGCCATACTTCATTATCATCATGATGACAACGTCATATTGAGTTTGCACCAGCGTTCAATGTGCAGGTAATTTTGAGTTAACGTTAAAGTTCAACGTGGAGTAGTATATCTATGGCAGCATGCGCGCCGCTGATGATGGCCTTGCCAAACGCGCATCTTGATTTGGCTTTCTACCCGTCAGACTAAGGAACCGTATATCATGTAACAGCACATAGTGTTACATTTAGTATAGAATTCCGATTGTCATTAGCCGCGCTCAGATCTCCGGTAGAAACTTGGAGAAAATATGCTCGCAAACCGTGTGGGAGATTGCGGCGCTCGCCTCCATTTGACAACGAGCCTTGCGCGTTCGCATGACAGGGCGTTGGAAAAACATGCAAATAACTCTTGTCAACTACCGAAAAACGTTGGCTCACAGCGGAGAAAATGTGTATATGTGTCCCGTAACTAACAGGTGAATATTACGTTCATGGACGTGTGCACAGCGACAAAGGAAAGGGTGCTAAAACGAGGTGAGGCAGCAACATAGTTACAGGAGTGATGGAGAGGAAACCAGTTATAGATGGTTCTGATGTGACGTCCCAGACGCAGCTCTCACTGTGCCAAACATGGCGGCCACGATGACGCCAGGGCGCCGTATCACCACGCGCACGTTGTTTTGCTTTTTGACGACGACTGTTTTTCACCAGTTTATCACTGTTATCGCTTCGTCGTCCGATGCAAGGCACGCCTGTCATGCTCTCACATCCTGTCACATTTCTCGCTGCTGATGATGATGATGTCACGATGATGTCTGTGCAAACCACCTCACTGATACTTGAAAGCGCTGAACACTATTGTTCGAACGCACCATAATGGTATATCTGATCCTTTGAATGTGGTTTCATACACTATAGAGGAAATTTCCCGATAGCCGCGCTGCTCGAGGCGACGTTCTGCTAACGCCACCCAGCAGTGGCCACCCAGCGCCGCTGCGACAGCGAGGAGGCCGGAGTCGCAGCACGCGGGCTGCCCGCTGCTGGGTGACGTAAGCAGAACGTCGCCTCGAGCAGCGCGGCGTTGCGCTGGCTGCAGCTTCCAGTTTCGGTTTCGCGCGCTGCGATAGCCGAAAATCTTCGTGCCGCACTTCTGCGGGTAACAGCATTTTTCTAGACCCAAAAGTTCATATGGCTTGTACTGGAGAGCTCGCTTCAATTTCCCAGTTATGATGAGCCCGCTGAAACTAGACGATAGAACGTTAATTGATTTGTGTTAATGAACGATTAATTACCCCTCATCACCCATCACCCCATCACCCACCACTGACGTCATGTCTACGAAGTAACCGTCCTTTTATTTCAAAACGGCTATCTTTAAATATTACTTGCAGTCTTCGTAGAAACTCGTACCCTGTATGTGCAGGGCACGCAACTGTTGCCCGTTGGACATACACGTTCCAACTTCCAAAGGGAAAAACTTCACTTCCAACTTCACTTCCAAAGGGGAAAAAAAATGTGTCTAGTTGATAAGGCAAGTATCCACGCTCGCTGCACATTTAAAGAATTGCAGGTACACAAATACCTAAAATAATCGTCTCAAAAGTACGCGTTTGTCATGTACATGTGATGTTAACTCGTTGCAATATATGTCATGGAAAAAAAAAAAGGAGAGAATGGAAGTTTGTGGTGTAGTCGTTAGAGTGCACCTCTGCCGCGCGGCGTTCCTGGGGCGCTACGTAAGGCTATTCCAAACTTTTATATTTCAGTTCTGCAATCAGCCCTCCGCTAATGGTCAAAAACGCTTTTCAAAAACTGCCTGTCACGCGACGTTACGAAAACCGCGATCCCCATCTGATATGACGTGCACGCGCTGATTATGCATGATTAGACAGAACGAAAGAAGAATAGTTATTTCTCATTCGACACCATTTTGCCATTTAGCTGTCGGCTATTGGTCAAAAGGTTTCGGGCTGCACCCACTTCACTTGCCTGTCACGCGACGTCACAATACCGCGCCAACTGACTTTGTCAAAGTGACGTGTACGCGTTAAAGATGCATTAATATGCCGAACAAAACTGAACTTTTTTTCTGAATAGCCAGAGTCTGCCCCTTTCCGAAAGGATAGGTGTTGGGCTGCTGAGCACGAGGTCGCGGGATTGAATCCCGGCCACGGCGGCCGCATTTCGATGGGGGCGAAATGCGAAAACACCCGTGCACTTAGATTTAGGTGCACGTTAAAGAACCCCAGGTGGTCGAAATTTCCGGAGTCCTCCACTACGGCGTGCCTCATAATCAGAAAGTGGTTTTGGCACGTAAAACCCCATAATTTAATTTTAATTTTTTTCCGAAAGGAATAGAAGATGGTTGCCCACCGATCACTCAGGCACTCGCGACTTGTACCTGCCGGTGAGCATGGGTTTATTTGCGTATAATAAACCTTTTTGTGTGGCAGTGTAACGTTATCGAGCCCTTTGGGTACGTATACGACATTGCTCTGCCAACTCTTCCTTGCTGAGAATCCGTTTTCGCGGCATTATTCTTAGCCGTCCGTTGCACGCCACCACGATTTTCGACCAGCCACCGCAAGCTAAGAAAGGAAAAGTGGACCAATCGCAGACGCCGGCACCGCCCTCTTCATCCAGTTATCTATTTTCAGTCCGCTGGCTCAGCCCCATCGAACCCCTCTCCACTTGAGAGTTCTGATCGCCTTCTGGCAGCCAATTACAAACGAAAAACAGCTCAATATAGGCAATGTTATTTTTTTTTAAAGCAAATAAAAGTGACTTCTTATAAACTAAGAGAGCGTTTGATTGAGCTGTTGAGGCAACGCTGCGGGTCACCGCCCGATGCTTGCGTGAGTGGTTACGCAAATTTGGCGTCAGGAGATTGGAATAAAAACATATTGGAATAGTTTTACATTATAGGGCCCCTGTTGTACGTGTGTTCTGGGAAATACCATGGTGTGCAGATTTACGAGACCTTGTATACTCTATATGGCGGGATTCTACTGTGTAGAATTTAAAGAAGAAACACGTTGTCATACACATTTCATTTTTCATAAAAGAGCCGCTTACACTATGGGCCGCATATATTTGGGCCGCGTAGTAAGCATCATTATTTTTGTAAATTTTGTACCCCATAAAAATGTCCCATTTACTCGGCGGGCCGCTTCGTAAGCGTCGTTTTTTTTTTTTTGAACTTTTGAACCACACAAAGAGACCGGCTAACAAAACGGGCTACATAATTGCGGGCTGCGTAACTAGGGTCCCGTTATACTGTGAGCCACATATACTTGAGCCGCATAGTAAGCGTCGTTATTTTTAACTTTTCTCCTGGACAGACGACACTGTAATTAGCGGTACTTGACTGAGAGATTGATCTGAGATTGCAGGATCTGCGCAATCTTTTTTACCCATTTGTCTGCCAAATTTGCCAAATTTCACCACTCTGTTTTTTCCACTCCTGTGAGAAGCACTTGGGACATCCCTGGGGAGGAGCTGGCTATAGATGCTCAAGCTCATCTGTCCATGACAGCTGTGGCATCTGTTGGGCCTTTCTTGAAGTTCTGAAGAAAGGGTTGTATATGACACATGAGAGGTACAGTTTAGGCGAAAAATAGTATTTCGGTATATATGCATATTTAAAGTTGCGACACACCGTAAAAGCCTTCAAGACTTTAATTCTACCAATTAGCTGTGATTACGCTCCTCCACGTCTTCGTTCTCCTCTCATCCATCTTTGTCATATTCGTTATCTGTTCATCCAGGATATATAAACAAAGTTGTTGGCGGACATTAGTCTGAAAACCACGGACAAACAACACGGGAGCCCCCTATTTTGCGGTCACCCGAACACAAACTTCTATACCCAAACGCAGCTTAGGCGCTCGCTCCCGCGCGGTTCGTTTTCGCCGCTATCGCTCGGCTGCGCATAAATCGAATGCGTTGCGGTCATGCAGTCTTTATGCATCAAGCGGAGCCATTTGCATATTCGCATGCATCATGAAGGGCTTCTTCCTCCAAGCCCGAGGCGCACGAGCAATAATATAATGCCGGGGCCGGCCACGCAGTGTAGTGCCCACAATGTCTTTCTCCTTGGTGTTCGCGTACGCGAACACGTCTGCGTGTAATGCATCTTTCTCCTTCCAATCAGAGAAACGAAAAGGAATAAAAGGAAATAAATGAATGAGGCGCTCGCTTTTCAAATGGTCGCATACATAAAGCGAGTCCGAACGGGAGAGGCGGCGAGCGCGGCGCTTAGTGTATAACGGAGGAAGGCTGGCCTCGGCAGCAGCGGCATACGACGGCGCGGCAGACCAAAGTCGTTCGTCAGGGCGGAAGCCATTGTTAAATGTACGACAGCGGCCAACTGGAGCGTTTGCGGTTTCTCTCTCCAAGATTTATGAACCCCGATGCGAAGAAATGAGAAAATCGTTGCTGTCGCCGCCGCCTCCGCCGCCGCCGCCGTCGCCGCCGCAAAAGAGGGCTTTTCTTTTGTGGCCGGGGCGCAACGGAGAAGAGGAGACGAGGCTCACTTCGTCTTCCAGCGCGCGCAGGAGCAAAAATTTGTTCGCATTTCTGTCCCAGGCGCTTTTCTCGGGGCCCGGCGCGCTCGTTTACTGCGCGGAGAGTGCGCGAGCTTCGCGTGCGTTTTGTCTCGTTTTTGACTCCCCCCCCCCCTCCTTCCGCCCACTCCCCGCCACTTACCCACCGCTTTCTTTTTCGGCGGCGCGAGTACTTTGCGCCCGCGGCTCTCTGCCGTTTCTCAGCTGACGCTTTTCTTCAACAGCGCGCCCGTAACACGTTCATCAATCTTCGAACGAGTCACAAAGTGTGCGTGCGCCGCGCGGGCCGGAAGCAGGGGGAACGGAGTGGGAGAGAGGAGGGAGCAAAAAATATAAGCGCCAGTCTGAGCATATTACGCTCCGCCGCCCGTCAGAAGTAACTCGGTGCAGGATTACTCAGCGCACCATGTCTGTAGTTTTTGCACGTATAAACTCGGAGGGGGTCTTCAAGACCCCGTCAAAGACAAGAATATGTTTTTTGTCCTCTTCTTTTCTTTTGAGAAACACAAATGCCATATTTTTTCTTTGTGTCCTCACACTGTGACGAAACGATGGCTTTCTTTACAAGACGTCATTGATTCATCATCCGTGTTTTTTCGTCGTTCATTCACTCAAGCGTTCACTATTTCGAAGAGCATTGTACCGTATCGGGCACTGTCCAGCACTCTACCTTGTCATTCTATCCCTGTCCAGCACCCTCTTTCTCACTTGCTTTTTTTTTCTCTATCTCTCTCTATCTCGCTCTCTCTTTCCTCCGAAAAACAGTGGTCTCTAGCTTGTCTACTCTCCAGAATTTTTGGAAGCTTGATTTCGTATCTGACCTCACAAAAATATATAGAGCGCTGACAACTCCTTCATGCGGGAGTAAGTTGCTTCTCTCATTTTTAACTCACTATTCTAGAATCCTCATGCTACACTGTGGAGCACTTACGTTACTTAAGAGGAAGGAAACGACGACGTTAACAGTTAATATAGCTCCGGCTTTGCTCTGCTAATTTTTAGCTGTATTTTTCTCATTTCCCAATATTCTCGCAAAGACGCCCATGTCCTCAAAGAGGTTTTGCCCTTACCGGGTAAACGCGAGCTCTTCTCGGGCTCGCACACAAAAGACGCGACTAGAGCAAGGCTCTGACATCGAACCCTCGATCATGGCCCAGGCGTGCAAGCGCCCTAGAGACGCAGCTGGCCCTTCTCACACTCCGACGAAACGACCAGACCAACGAAACTTTTACTAGACCAGTGACGCCTCTATACCAATGACGACGTATCGACGATTGTGGGAACAGACGAGAAGGGAGACGACTGGTCAGACATGGATGACGACTACTTCAAGATGGTAAGCCACCGTAGAAACATAACTGTGGGTATTCCGGTGATCATATCAGCAATGGAGAGTAGAAAGAACCTAAGACAAGTGAACCCTGCTGCTTTATACTCTGCTATGAAATCGGCCATATACGCAGCGCCAGTTCGGAGTTATTTCACTGCGCAGGGTTTTCAGCTTGCGTGGCCATTGAAGAACAAGTCAATGTGCTCTTCAAATAGGCAAAATGTGTGACATTGCAATTACTGTTCGCCTTGCTCATGCTTCACTGCAAAACACTTCTGTGATCAGAGGTATTCCGAGATTGTACAGACCTTCTTGCATACCTGAAGTCCCAAGGTGTTCTTCTTGTAAGGCGTATTGTTCGCAGAGAGGGGTCATCTACCACTCAGTGGAAAGTCAAGCACACGGACTCCGTATTACTTGCATTCGCCCCTAACGCTGAGCGACCCTCAATTATAAATCTTGCCATCCCTCGTTATGAAACCGCCGACTACACGGAGTCACCCTGAGGGTCCTCCAAGAGCCTACGCTTTCGTCATGCGGCTAAAAGTGCGCTACAAACGATGTGGAGGCGCACACGACTTTAAAATGCGCAAAGCTGACTTGAAATGTGCAAACTGTCACGGATGGTGCACCACACCGCAAGTTACAGTAGTTGCCTATTCCGGGTGAATGCCTTTCTTACACGACCTAAACCTGAACCTGTGATACCAATGGTTCCAATAGCTGAGCATTTTCCTCCCTTGGTGAGAGACGAATTACTATACTACATAGGCAAGTGTAAGCAACATTAATATTCCGCCAGACAAGTGTTCTCCCCATGAGCCAGGCAATGCGAAGTTACCCAAGGCTACGCACGATATTTCTAGACAAACTTCATACGCTGGAGCATTGAGACAAGAATACTTTCAGAAGCCAGAGGCACATGTCCAATACACTACGTAGACCATCCACGTTCTCTTCACTGCTCTACGTTCAGATCTTGAGGCAATGCCGCCGAGTTTCGCGAAGACCATGCTGCAGGCCATGTTGGCGCTTGAATCGCGCCTGTTTTGTTGTTATTTGAACAACCCTCCATTGTAAGACACAAAGGGCAAAACCTCAGTGCACGCTAAACCACCGGAAAGTGCCCTTTATAATGCAATGGAACTGTGCTGACATCTTTCCTCGCGTGGCTGAACTCAACTTGTTTTTGAGGGAATATCAAATCTCGGTTTTGACTTAATCTGATGCCGGGTTACCCAGAAAAAGATCAATCAGCGGATACGTCACGCACAAATATCCTACAACAACGTCTTTCCCAAACAGAAGTGCCGCATTGCATGTTCGCAGAGAGATAACACACATCACAGTTAATGTCAACGACTTATGCTCTGATGTTACAGAAGTTTTTGCGGTCAGGATAGAGTGGAAAAAGAAAATTCAGCATTGCGTCTATGTACCGCGTCTCCTCATAAAAAAGAACGCATCGAAAAGTTTTGGTAGGGTAGTGGGATTATTCTCCAGCTCCGCGCATAATTTGTGGATAGCCATCTCTGTCATGAAAGGTGGCTTGGATTGTGCCGATGCGGAAGCCTGCTAAAGACAGGACAGATCTAATATCATATCTGCTTGCGTCCCTGACTTCATGCGTTCCAAAGCTGATGGAGAAGCTTACCCGTATCCGGCTGACATGGTGGTAGAGAATCACAAGGCTCTCCAATATGTATGACTGTCTTTCGACAACGTTTGAATGCCCAAGATAACATCATAGGTTAGGTTAGTCACATAGAAGACCAGGGCAGATATGGCTTTTCAACGCTGGTCATATTTGCATACGGTTCCAAAGCGCACTGTTGTGTGCTCCAATGTTGAATAATTTCTCGTTTTGTGGCAATGGGTGTAACAGGGCAGCTTCTCCGCTTTCTTCACACGTTCCACTGTTGCTAGTCGATGCAAGTGAAGTTGAGGACAGTGCTTAATTACTCGAATGGAAATCATTAGAGGCGTGCCGCAGGGTAATGTCCTTGTTATTGAACGTGGCCTGGTTGGTTTACCCGGTGCTTTGAAGAAAGTGTGCAAAACAGTCCGAATATCGATATACGTTGACGACGCCTGCATTTGGTTTTCAGATTATCAGCCTAAACGGCTGGCAACTATAGCCCAAAGGACTGTTTTATTTGCACAGATTTATCTCGATAGGCTTAACAATCGTCCAGGAATTGCACGAGCTCGAGTGGCATAGTAGAAAATTAAACCTTGAGTTGCATGGCCTCCCCGTAACTAAAAGTGAGGACCTTTTGAGCAAGGTCAATGCCGTAGCGGAGAAGTTAGACCTGCCCTTGCTCGCCGACAGTGATGTTGCAGCTGTGCACCGATTACCGGCTGCTGGAGATAAAGTACCAGTCGTAATCGTACGATTCGCGAATGAAGCCGTAAGGGACTCCTTCCTGAAAAAAAAACGAAGTGAAAAAATCTGAAGACCCCTGCTACATTCTGGAAAACTTGACAAGGAAAAACAGGCTCCTACTCGGAACAGCCAAAGTTTGGGCTAAAAATCACGGATACAAATACGTCTGGCACAAAAACTGTAAAGTGTATATGAGACAAAAAGATGGAGCGAAGGCGATCAGGGTGCACAACGAAAGCGACTAAGATAAGATTGGGTAAAGGCGGTTTATGCTCTGACACCTTTTGTGATAGTGTCCGTCTATCACGACAATGGGGAACTACGCAATGCCTTCAGAATTCCTCAAGGTCTGCGGTGGCGACTACGCGCAGGCGCTAAAACTGCTTCACTTAAGCACGCAATCCGCTGGGAATCAGATGTTACAATTTGAAGTACTTTTCGACCAGTTCAACGATGTGTTCAACGTGATTATGTTCACAGAAACATGGTGTGCCGGAGATGCTAATGTCCTACGTCTTTCAAGCTATAATAATGTTCTTTTGAACCGAACTGTGTGTCTCATGGTTAATGAAAGCATTATGTGTGACGTAATATCGGACTTCCCTTACGTCAACATTGACTTCAAAATTTTGTCTTTGTACACGAAAGGAACCGTAATAGCGGTGGTATACCGTCCACCAAATGGAAACGCTCGAAATGATTTTGCTTTTCTTGAGACTCTTCTAACCCTCGCAGGTGAAAATAAACACAACTTTATTTTGGGGGGAGACTTCAATATAAACATGTTAACAGACACTAGTATGAAGAAAGAATGAGAACAGCTAATCCTTTCGTATGGTTGCATCAATGTCATTACGTGTCCCACCAGGATCACCCTCTCATCCGCTTCTTTACTGAACTTGTTTATCACAAATATGAGCACTTCCCCTTTAAACGCAGGTGTTATAAGTACAGATATTAGTGACCACAGTGCGATATACTTATGTATACACAAACAAAAATTCAAATATACGAAAGCACCCCCAGTATTTTTCCAGGAAATGACGCCAAAGAATCTTAACGACTTTCAACGAAGAATAGAATGCTTTGATTGGAGCATCATACTGCAACAAAAAGATGCAGAGAATGCTTACAATTTATTTTTGGACAATTTTTGAAGCTATATACAGACTCGTTTCCACATAAGCGACTTCGGCCATGTAAGAAACTCCGCAAGCCTTGGATTATTCCTGAATTACTTAGTAAGATCAAAGTAAAGAAAAGCTTGTATAAGAAATGTCTAAAAAAAAACGGGATCCAGAGTTGTTAAAACTGTTTAAGTCTTCTCGGAGCAAATTAACAAAAGAAATAAGATCAGCAAGAAATCACTATTTCCATGAAATGTTTTCCGCATGTGCCACAAGGACAGATTTAACATGGAAAATGCTAAATAACACGCTCAATCGTAACGCCGACACAAATTTCATTGACAAAATTACTTTAAACAATGAAGAACTCACAGGAAAACGCTTAGCTGATGCATTTAACGATCATTTTATCAATATAAACACAGATTATTTCGATCGCGAAGCGCTCAGTTATGTCGATCATACAAGCAGCGACTCCTTTTTTCTGAATGCCGTATCTGATGAAGTAGTTGCAGCAGTTTTTTTTAAGGACGAGCAATAGTGCCAACCGCGATGCAGATGGGATAACTATGAAACCCATAAAATACGTTTTAGAACTAATGACGCCATTTCTGACACATATATTTAACTGATGTTTATTAACAGGAGTGTTTCCAAAATGAATGCAAATCGCAAAATTAACAGTTATACATAAAAAAGGGAGTAAAAATTACATCGGAAACTACAGAACAGTACCAATTTACCCGTTTTTTCTAAGGGACTTGAAAAAGTAATTCTTTGTACAATGGAAAATTTTTACCATAAATATAACATACTGAACTCAGCACAGTTTGACTTTCGAAAAAAACTGCTCTACTGAATTAGCTCTAATAGAACTCAAGGAATTCATACTAAAATCATTTGAGGACGAACGGGTGGCTATAGGAATATATATAGACTACACAAAGGCAATCTACCACCTAAATCACACGTTATTATTGAAGAAATTAGAATTGTACGGCCTCCGTGGTACTGGATTAACATCGCTGAAGTCTTATCTAGAAAGCCTACGTCAATATGTCAGCCTCAATGGCCATTCATCGCAAGTAAAACCTTTGTTATCTGGCGTCTCGCAAGGCAGTATTTTTGGTCCACTACTCTTCAACTTATACATTAACGACATTAATAATATAGACAAAACACCAAGTTCATTATATGTGCTAACGACACCACATTACTTTTTTCTGATACATCACCTTTTCATCTCACTACAAGAACAAATCACGCCCTTGACGAACTAAGCAAATGGACTAAGTACAATGCTCTTAAAGTTAACACAAATAAGACTGGTTGTACCGGTTAAGTACAACAATTCAGAAATAGAGATAGTTAATGCGTATGAAACACTTGGG
This sequence comes from Dermacentor albipictus, assembly GCF_038994185.2. NCBI lineage: Eukaryota > Metazoa > Arthropoda > Arachnida > Ixodida > Ixodidae > Dermacentor > Dermacentor albipictus. Next base: position 97,897,110 of record NC_091821.1, read on the forward strand.
GTTATCTTGATAGAAAAAATGACCAGGGACGATTATATCAACCATATAAAACCAAAATTATCGAGAATAGTTGGCTTAACCTTTATTTATAAGACCATACTACCCACTAAAGTTAAAATAATTCTTTATAACTCGTTCTTTTACTCGCATATTAACTATTGTCATCTTGTGTGAGGAAATACCTCTCTAACAAATCTACACACAGTCCACGCCTTGCAAAAAAAGATTTTAATAAATATAGCTAATGTCTCTTTTGATCACCCCTCCACGAGCGCTTTCTGAAACATAATTAACATAATGAAAATACATCACCTGTATCCATATCGCTTAGCCGTGAGTTATAAAAAAGAACTTAAACAACAACGAACTTTTCTCTCCCAATTGTCCTCGCTAACCGCAAAAATTAATCCATACCCACACGAACTAACGAAGTTTGGAAAATTAACGTTTGCAGAACAAATTATGGGACCCAAATGCTGAAACAAAAACTTTCAGAATTGTTAAACTTCTGTCACACAAACCACATTAATGTCGCGAGAACAACGGACAAGGAATTGCGTGCCTTTTTCCCCTTTTATAGCAAATCTCCCGGTTCCAATGATTGCTACCGGTTGTAATTCATGTACTTTCCTGTGCCTACCTGTCGTACGTAACCGTAAGATATTCTTGTTGTGTACGTAACTGTTTTTCTATTTCTTAATTTACTTTCTTTTAACTCATGGAAAAATTAACCGGGACTGTTGTGTGCTTTTTGTTATTGCGAAGACTGCATGGAATGCGTGCATCCGTGACTGTTCCGCGCTTTCTTTGATTGCAAAGACTGCCGATTTTTTTCTTATGCTATTCCATGCTTGCACTGTACGCTGCTGAAAACATATCACATTGTATTTCATGTTAGGGGGGCAGGAGCAAGTCAAGCCGTTCGTACAGCTTTTTTTCCTAGCCTCCCCCATCTCAAAGGATGGAAAATAAAGGGATTGTAGCGAAGAAGATCGGCATGCTAAAAAGCCCCGTTGCCATCGCGTGGCTCATACCCAGTTAGCACCTCCACCAATTGTAAACCCCCTTTACAATTGGTGGAGGTGCTGGGTGCTGGGAATTATTATTATATCAGCAGAAAAGTCGCGATTTATGCTCTTTCCTCGCTTGCGGCGGTGGACAACACGTATGAGCATGTCTACCGGAAATACGAAAATTCGGCAAGTTAGACACATGCGATTCCTTGGCATCACGCTAGATTCCAGATGAATTGGCGTCGTGCCACTGACTCTACGTTTACAGCATTTGTATCACGGGTAAGCGTCCTCAGAAGGTTGGCAGGCACAAGCTGGGGAAGTCATCTATTATCTATGACTGTCATAATATATGGTACACGGGAGTGCGAAGCCTAAACATACGAAGACAGTGCGCCGTGCGGTGGCGAAGGGGATCATCATCATCATCGACACCAATTTGGGAGCGCCGGCAGTGGTGCCTCAAAAAAGCGTGGCGCGAGAGTGTGGCCCGTGGCCCGTGGCGTGAGCAGTGCGCGAGGTTCGGCGATCGACGGAAAACAGCTTCCTCGCTGGGCGTCTGGCCCATAGGAGCTATCGCCGGCCGCGCCAATACGCCATACCTGAAGCAACACTGTCGCCCGCTGGGAGGTTACGTCGCCCCGCTCTTCCGCTGCGCATTGGTCCAGGAGGGCTGGCGGTCCGGAACCGGGGCGCTCGAGCGTTCGGGTGAGCGGCCACAGGGCTACCCCGCCAGCTGTGGACGCGACCCGGAGACTGCGGCCGGTTACCTGAGCCCCGCGAGGCGGTCCGACCCGGCCGTCCAACCCGGCTGTCCGACCCAGCCGACAGTCCCGGCCATCCGACCCAGCTGTCCGACCCGGCCGGCCGACACTGTTGTCCGACCCCGCTGGTCACGGCTGTCCAACCCGCCGGCCGACCCTGTTGTCCGACCCCGCTGGTCACGGCTGTCCGACCCGCCGGCCGACACTGTTGTCCGACCCCGCTGGCCGGCATCGATTCAACGAGGTCTCAGACACGGCGACACACGCTTCCGCCGGAACTGTAGGCCAATCATAATCCACCGATCCATAGATATAGTGCATGTCGCCTATGAGGCATTTTGGGACATTGTCACGTGTGTGTGCCGTTATCTGTGTCGTGTACGTCAATACAAGTCTGATGTGTGTTTTTGCTTTCGCGTGCCGCTTCTCCCCTTTTCTGGAGTGATCCGGCCCCAATAACATCACAAACTGGCGAGCTTGCCAGGATTCACTCGTCAATACAGTGAAAGGGGGCAGTTTCGCTTGAGCGCAGACACACATTAGTAGACGGCACCATGGATTTAGAGAAAATCATGGCTATAGGACTCCAAATAGGATTGTCAGGCGCAGAACTTCGCAGATGGATTGAGGCCGAACAGGCAAAACAAAAGGACGAGAGAGCTGCGGAGCGAGAGGCAGCGAAGGAAGCTGCTGAATTAGCGCGCTTAGCTGACGAGAGGCAGCGTGAGATCCTCCAGCTAAAGCTGCAGCTTCAGGAAGGAGCTCGGAATGTGCCAGCAGCGGCTTCTGAAATTTTGACTGCGCCCAGCACCTCCTCTTCATCCCTCAATCCACAGAAGTTACTTCCTTTGTTCGACGAGAAACGCGATGACTTACACGCGTATATACAGCGATTTGAGCGCGTAGCAACAGGGCAGGACTGGCCACAAGAAAAATGGGCTCTTGCTTTGAGCATGTGTCTGACTGGGGAAGCGTTAACTGTGATCGGTCGGATGACTGCCACCGATTCATTAGATTACCCGAAGGTAAAGAAAGCTTTGCTACAAAGGTTTCAATTCACGGCTCAAGGCTACCAAGAGAAGTTTCGTAAAGCACGAGCAGTAGAGGGCGAAACTGGAAGACAGTTAGCAGCAAGAATTTCAGCCTATTTTGACCATTGGATTGAGATGGCTAATGTGCCTAAAACATATGAAGGTCTACGAGATCACATGATCTCTGAACAGTTTCTGCGTTGTTGTGAGCCAAAGCTAGCCATTTTCTTGAAGGAGCGAGAGTGCAAATCCCTTGACGAGCTTGCTAGCTTGACGGATCGCTTTCTTGAAGCGCAGAACTGGACAAACCTAGGAAAGGATCCCGATAACACAAAGGATTCTGGTGGAAAAAACATTGAAGCTGCCAGGAAACCGCAACTTATGTGCACCCTTTGTCATCGGTTTGGACATTTGGCTCCTGACTGCCGTGCCCCACCTAAGCGTATGCAGAAGTGTGAGTTGTGCGACAGAACGGGACATACAGCTAAAAATTGCCGAACTCGGTACGGGGACAACAAACCAAGCTCTGCGTGTGCATTCACCGAATCTCGACCAGTCCGGACTCGTCCAGTGAAAGAATCAAAGCATCCAGGAAAGAAGACTCGCCAATCAAGTGACAGCGAGGACAAGAACCCTGGGACTGCTGTAACTTTCCTCATCGACGGGACGCCAGTGGTGGAAGGCCGGCTGCTGGGAAGAAGTGTTCGTGTATTACGAGACACCGGTTGTAATACTGCAATTGTCAGACGGGAACTCGTTCCAGAGCTGTATATGACGGGAAGAAAGAGGAACGTTGTTCTTCTGGACGGCTCAACATGCTACCTGCCTGAAGCTGTCGTACAAGTGAACTGAAGCTGTCGTACAAGTGAACACGCCGTATTTTACAGGCAAGTTAACAGTGGCATGTATGGACGAGCCCCTCTACGACCTTGTTCTGGGAAATCTTCCAGGCGTCAGAGGACCATACGATCCGGACTCTGACTGGAAGCACCCCGCTGCTCCCAACGCTGAGTCGTCACCGATAGAAATGAAACTGAATAAGGCGCCTAGGAAGCCTCAGCATGTATCGAGCGTGACTGTAGCCAGAACTGAAGAACAAGGCAAGAATCATCCCTTGTGCGTTCCGACAATCGTCTTACGTGACATGACAAAAGGACAACTCATTGAAGAACAGCGGAAAGACCCAACGCTGAAACATATTTTTGCGAAAGTAAGCAAGTCGTTTAACTCGGGAAAGGGCCACAGCTACGAGTTCGTCGAAGAAAAAGGATTGTTGTATCGCCTTTACCACCGGGCCACTGGCAGAACCTTTAAGCAGGTGGTCATACCAAAAGCATTTAGACATGGCGTATTAGAAGTGGCTCATGAAAACATCATGGCAGGACATAAAGGTATTAGGAGAACAACCGATCGTGTCCTACAAGAATTTTATTGGCCAGATGTGCACAGAGACGTAAAACGCTTCGTGAAGTCGTGCGACAAGTGCAAAAAGACAACCGCTAAAGGGAAAGTACAGGCCGCTCCACATCCTCGTCAGTGTGTGCTTGTGTGTGCGTGCAAGAATACAAGTTCGTTCGGTCCTGAAGTCTTAGAAGCGCCGACACAAGACCCTCCGAAGTCGAGAAAGCGCCGGGGACCAGGCCACCGGAAACAAGCCCACAGAGGAGCGCGCCAGGCACGTCAACAGAGTGTTGCGTTGGAGTCTCCTTTTGCAGGAGTATTCTTTTACTGTTAACTGTTACTGTTAAAAGATTGTGACAATGTCGGAGCTGACTACTTGAGTCGAGTCGCGCGTAATCACCTGTTTATATATCAAAATGTGATTAGACATTGCGACATCTCAAGTGCTTAGTATTTAGTTGAAAGCGAACAGACTTGTGCGTTCGTTCTTTGACTGGGTGCAATGCCCTGTGAGCAAGATGTGTCGTGTACTCATATGAACAATCGAACAGACGTACATGACAATTTTCCTTTTTTTTTTCTGTTCTCATCCCGCGTCATTGTGTTAGAATAGTTGCGAACAACTTTCTCGAAAAGGGGGGGTATTGTCATAATATATGGTACACGGGAGTGCGAAGCCTAAACATACGAAGACAGTGCGCCGTGCGGTGGCGAAGGGGACCATCATCATCATCGACACCAATTTGGGAGCGCCGGCAGTGGTGCCTCAAAAAAGCGTGGCGCGAGAGTGTGGCCCGTGGCCCGTGGCGTGAGCAGTGCGCGAGGTTCGGCGATCGACGGAAAACAGCTTCCTCGCTGGGCGTCTGGCCCATAGGAGCTATCGCCGGCCGCGCCAATACGCCATACCTGAAGCAACACTGTCGCCCGCTGGGAGGTTACGTCGCCCCGCTCTTCCGCTGCGCATTGGTCCAGGAGGGCTGGCGGTCCGGAACCGGGGCGCTCGAGCGTTCGGGTGAGCGGCCACAGGGCTACCCCGCCAGCTGTGGACGCGACCCGGAGACTGCGGCCGGTTACCTGAGCCCCGCGAGGCGGTCCGACCCGGCCGTCCAACCCGGCTGTCCGACCCAGCCGACAGTCCCGGCCATCCGACCCAGCTGTCCGACCCGGCCGGCCGACACTGTTGTCCGACCCCGCTGGTCACGGCTGTCCAACCCGCCGGCCGACCCTGTTGTCCGACCCCGCTGGTCACGGCTGTCCGACCCGCCGGCCGACACTGTTGTCCGACCCCGCTGGCCGGCATCGATTCAACGAGGTCTCAGACACGGCGACACACGCTTCCGCCGGAACTGTAGGCCAATCATAATCCACCGATCCATAGATATAGTGCATGTCGCCTATGAGGCATTTTGGGACATTGTCACGTGTGTGTGCCGTTATCTGTGTCGTGTACGTCAATACAAGTCTGATGTGTGTTTTTGCTTTCGCGTGCTGCTTCTCCCCTTTTCTGGAGTGATCCGGCCCCAATAACATCACAATGACAACGTCACAAACAGCATTGATTGTCGATCCCATGCTCTTCCAACTGCCTCTGATGTCGCCATGTAAGTCTCAGTACGAACGGCTGGAGACATTTCATCGTTACAGCCTCAGAGTTGACCAGGGCGTGCCACAGGCAGTAGCGAGTGTCAAATTACACCACGAGTCCCTGCTGCCACGGCTTCGTTTTCTCGCTTCTCAACGCCTGCATGCTGGCACAGTTATGTCAACTAAGTGAATCGAGCCGCAGTCGAGCACTTATCGGCTTCTTCGAAATACGGAGTCTCATGCTTTCCGGCCACTCAGTAATATTCGTGTTTTTAGCTTGAAGTTTTCCTAACGAAGGCAGAGGCCTGAGTCACCATGGTCATACGAAAACCTGGACTGCCAGCTGAAAATTTCCCGGTAACGCAACAAGAGCTCTACGCATGCAGCGGAAACACATTCATTGGTACTGGAGCACTTGGAATGGACGTATGACCAACACATGAGAATTTTCACCAACAGTTCGGTGGATATGGATCGCAGAGCAAGGACAGCAGTTTCATTTCATTTTCATTTTCATTTTATTTCCTTAAAGGCCCCATTGAAGGGGTATTACATAAGGGGTGGGTACATGCATACATAAAGAAATTGAAGGCCATATTTTTATTACAGGGGAAGATAATTTGTTACGGTGTTTAAAAATGTGCTAGGACAGGTTATGACTGGGATTTCGTTGGAAAGGCCGTTCCAGTCTGTTGCTGCACGAAAAAAGAATGAAGACGAAAAAGTGACAGTGCGTGCACGTGGGCGCGCGACTTGTTGCGGGTGACCGGTGCGGCTGGATATGCGTGCCGGGGGGAGAATGTATGGTGCTTTGCCAAGTGAGCTGTAAAAGAACTTGTGAAAAAGACAAAGACTAGCAATGCGGCGGCGAGACGCAAGCAATGATAAGCCAGATTCTGTTTTTAGTGCCGATATACTGATGTTGTAGGAGTACTTAGAATGAATAAATCTTGCAGCTCGATTTTGAAGCGATTCCAGTTGATTGATGAGATATACTTGATGAGGGTTCCAAATGGGGGATGCATATTCTAATTTCGCCCTGACGAGAGACTGATAGGCTAGTAATTTTACATGTTGGGGGGCGTGGCGCAAGTGGCGTTTTAAAAACCCGAGTGTTTTGTTAGCAGATGAAATGATGTTCATAATGTGCGTTTCCCAGGTTAAGTCACTGCAAAGGGTTACTCCGAGATATTTGTAGGAAGGAACTAATTCAAGGTTGACGTAAGCAATTTGGTACGAGAAAACAAGTGGATTTCTGCGGCGGTGGAAGGAGACAGTCTTACATTTGTTAGCGTTTAGTTCCATTAGCCAAAGGTTACACCATTCCTGTACACTTCGCAGGTCGTTTTGAAGGGACGTGTTATCGGAAACGCTGTTAATTTTACGATAAATTACACAGTCGTCTGCAAACATACGGATGTTAGAAGATACATGCATTGGTAGGTCATTAATGTAAATTAGAAATAGTAGTGGACCAAGGACTGACCCTTGGGGTACGCCTGAGGTTACAGGGGTAGAGTTAGATGCTTGATTGTTGACAAAGACTGATTGTGAACGGTTACTTAAGAATTCTTTAATCCATGCTAAGATATTGGTATTCAGATGTAATGAGGCAAGTTTTAGTAGTAGACGCTCATGAGGAACTTTGTCAAAAGCTTTGGCGAAATCTAGGAAGATGGCGTCAGTCTGGGAGTTAGAGTCAAGGTTTACATGCAGGTCGTGAACGAACATAGCTAGTTGCGTTTCGCAGGAAAAACCTTTCCTGAAGCCATGCTGCGCGGGATGAAAAAAATGGTTGGCATCAAGGAAGTCCATGATATGTGTGTAGATGATATGTTCAAGGATTTTGCAGGGTACACTGGTTAATGAGATGGGGCGATAATTTAATGGGGAGTGTTTGTTGCCTGATTTGTGAATTGGAACGACCTTTCCATGCTTCCAATCTGGAGGCAGCACGCCTGCTGAAACTGACTGTGTAAATAGAAGACAGAGATATGCTGCACAAATATATTTAGTGTTTTTTAGAAGTTTAGACGTAATGTCGTCCACATCAGCTGCCGATGAAAGTTTGATATTGTCTATGAGGGATGTAATGCCAGATGGAAAAAATGTAATAGGTGGCATGGTACATTGAAAGTTCGCATGAGGAATAGAAAATGACATTTCAGTTTCTTGTGTAAATACTGACGCAAAGGTTGTGTTAAACAAGTGAGCGCATTCAGCGTCGGTTAGGGAATCACCTGATTCATTTGATAAGGTAATAGTCCGCGTGTCGTGTAGGCTTAAGACTTGCCAGAATTTTTTTGGGTCGTTCTTAAGCATGTTCGGCACATCAGAATGAAAGAATGAGCGTTTGGCATGAAGTATGGCTTCCAGATAGGCAGTTTCAGCGGTTTTGTATTTTTTCCATGCGTCAGGGTTGTTACGGGACTTGGCTGCTCGGAAGAGACGTTTTTTCTTGTTTTCTAATCGCTTCAGTGCTTTATTGAACCAGGGTTGTGCTGAATTGGAATGAATGCTAATTTGGGGAATGTATTTGCCAACTAAGTTGTTTAGTTCCTCTTTGAAAATTTGCCAATTTTCACCCATGGTATGACAAGGAAAGGCACTTGCAAAACTGGGGTAAAATTGCGTTAGTTCATGATTAATTGCTTCATAATTGCCCTTGTCATACAAGCGAATAGTCTTTTTAACAGTCGGGGTGAATACGGGTTTAATTACGAAGTCGACATGAATGACTTTATGATCACTGATTTCGGGAAGATACGCGATGGATGACACGCTCTCAGGATTACTTGTTAAGACAAGGTCTAAAATATTTTGGCAGTTATCGGTGACACGGGTTGGTTCTGTGAGCACTTGAGATAAGTTAAAGTTGAGGCATACCTCAAGGAACTCGTTCGATTCCCTTGATGTAGCCGTTGGTGCAGGCCGGCTTGACCAATTGATATTAGGAAAATTAAAGTCTCCAAATAGAATTACATGCATGTTGGGGTGTTTGGTGGTTATTTCACTTAAGATATTATTCAGTTTGAAAGAGAAGTCCGGAGTACTGTGAGGGGGCCTATAGCAAACGCCAAGTAAAATCGAATAGGGTGCGGCATGGCATTTAAGCCATAGGATTTCAAGATCAGAGATAGTATTCACAGATGTACATGATATATTTTGGTCTACGGCGACAAGTACCCCTCCCCCCCTCGTGCCCTTGCGATCGTTTCGGAAGAGTTGAAAATTTGGTAGGTCAGCGAGCACTTCGCTGTCCGTTACATCTCCTGTAAGCCATGTTTCCGTTAATATTAGAAGGTTACTGCAAGATGACGAAACGAGATTAGAAATAATGTCACGTTTTGGGATGAAGCTCCGTATGTTAGTGAAAATAGCGGAAAGGAACAAGTTTGATTGCGCTGCGGGCCGAGGGTGGGAAGGCACATGCTGATGACTGGGCAATTGCTACGATATTTCCTTAACAGATTCTGTGGAATGGTCAAACACGTATCGTTTGGTACCTATATGTAATGTTTTGAAGCGGAGAGAGTAGGACGTTGATTTTGATTTAGCGAAAGCAATAAAGTTTTTACGAGCAATTCTGATGGCTTGAGGGAAATCTTCTCCGACGCTGAAATTGCTTCCCTTAAATTTAGGGCCATTAGAAAGTAGAGACTCTTTAGTTTTGAATTGATTAAATTTTACGATAAGTGGCCGAGCACGGCCTTCTGTATGGCGTCCAAGGCGATGCGCACGGTCAATATGGTTAGGATCAATGACGAAGTTCAAGTGTTCATTGCAGTGGCGGATGACGATTTTTTCAGATTCTGCAAATGTTTCTTTCGGGTTAGGATCGGAGATATTATAAAATATTAGATTATTACGGCGTGACCTGTTTTCGTTATCATCCATCTGTGTAGCAAGGCGTGCGATCTGACCTGCCATTTGGGTGGTATCTATTCTTATGGTATCAAGGTCAGTTCGTAGTGTTGAAATGGCTTTGTAATGCCTTTCTAAGTCAGTCATGCGTTTACTTAAATCTGATAGGGTTTTGTCTGTTGTTAGTAGCTTGTTTTTTAGATCTAGTACTTCGGTAATAAGTTTTGACTGGCCAGAAGCTAGGTTTCCTAATTCAGACATTACGTCTTGAATACCGGGAGGGCCAGGGTTAGTTTCTATATCACCCGACAAAAGCAGCAAAGACCCTATGACATGAACACATTCAATAACAATTGTAGCGCAGCACCATGGGCTCGGTAGCTGTATTAGGAAGTAGTTACTGGATTTTTTCCCGAAACAATGGTACGTTCTACTGACCTGCATGGCGAGATAGAGCGGATTAGTGGTCTGCGCTGAAGCACAGCCACCGAGCCCACAGAGCGCGGGGGATGACAGGGCCGGCTTTATAGCTGACGTAGGGGATGATGTTGCTGACGATGGTGCGTTCCATGGTGAATGAGGATCCAAAGAAGGTAGCGATGGCGCTGTTTTCCATGATGAATTGGTCGTGGCGGGAGCAGGCAAGGAGCCCGCGCCGGGTATGCTGGGCCAGATTTCTGGGATGGCTGTGGCTTGGGGGAAGGCCAGAATTGCGGGCACTAGAAGAAGTGCGGTGAGGAAACCGTGCACCTGCATGGCGAGATAGAGCGGATTAGTGGTCTGCGCTGAAGCACAGCCACCGAGCCCACAGAGCGCGGGGGATGACAGGGCCGGCTTTATAGCTGACGTAGGGGATGATGTTGCTGACGATGGTGCGTTCCACGGTGAATGAGGATCCAAAGAAGGTAGCGATGGCGCTGTTTTCCATGATGAATCGGTCGTGGCGGGAGCAGGCAAGGAGCCCGCGCCGGGTATGCTGGGCCAGATTTCTGGGATGGCTGTGGCTTGGGGGAAGGCCAGAATTGCGGGCACTAGAAGAAGTGCGGTGAGGAAACCGTGCACCTGCATGGCGAGATAGAGCGGATTAGTGGTCTGCGCTGAAGCACAGCCACCGAGCCCACAGTCACCGCCACCGAACCACCGAGTGTTCACAGTGAACCACAGCCACCGAACCACCGAGTGTTTGTGATTCCGCCCTTCAAGGTACCCTGGGCCGCCCTACTTGACTGTGTCGCCTCGTCAACAGCAGGCGAGCAGCCTTAAGCAGCCTTAAGGAAACTAAAATCTTGTCGGGTTCAGCAAGTTATAGTTCCGTCGGACAATTCAATATATGGGGTTTTACGTGCCAAAACCACTTTCTGATTATGAGGCACGCCGTAGTGGGGGACTCCGGAAATTTTGACCACCTGGGGTTCTTTAACGTGCACCTAAATCTAAGTACACGGGTGTTTTCGCATTTCGCCCCCATCGAAATGCGGCCGCCGTGGCCGGGATTCGATCCCGCGACCTCGTGCTCAGCAGCCTAACACCATAGCCACTGAGCAACCACGGCGGGTTTCCGTCGGACAGCAAGCGCACTCTGCAGTTGTTACAACAAGGCTTTGTAGTGGAGAAGTGCACAAAATGTTCTTTAGGCCTTCTTAAAGAACTTCGCAACCTTGCATTTACCATTAAGTTTCACTGGCTTCCGTCACATTTAAGCGTAGCGGGAAATTAGGCGGCTGATAGATTTGCTCAAAACGTTTTCTCAGGCCCACAAAAAAAAAAGGCTCCTAGAGATCCCCAACGTTGTCTAAGATAAGTCGTGACCAGTCATTTTCCCTTTCTGTGGTCGCCACCTCATCAGAGCTGTGTGACAAAGCGGCCGAGCCGGCCAGAGGCGTCCCTGCTGCATCGTACTATGGCATGGCTCTACAAGATCGGACTCATCGTGTCTCCGTTATGTGTGATTTGTAGGACTTTAGGTGACGTTGAGCACTATTTGTTGCACTGCTCCGGGCTTGCTTTAGAGCGCAACATTTTGTTTGACGCACTCCAGCGTCTAGGTTCTCCACATGCTGGCCTGAACAATATGGCATTTCTCCACGGTCACCAGGCATCCATAATTCAGCTGTCCCGACCCCTCATGGAGTATTTAAGTGATGAATTATCCAATGATTGCTAACGATTGGCAGGTTCACTTCAAGGAGTTGTGTCGGGGCAGTCGACGGTCGGCGCGGAACCATGCGCGCGATGAATCACGGGCTGCAGACTTCTGTCCTGTTCCCCTTCGCTGTGCGCGTCGTCTTTTTCACCAGTCTCGTACGGCGCTTCTGAACAGTCGTGAACTTTTCTGAAAGGAGGTGGCCGGGCGGAGCAGTTGCCGGCATGCCCTGAAAGGATAGATTCGCCCGCAGCCTACAACATCATCATCCTTCTCCTCAGTTACGTTTGCTCCTGATTTGTGACCACTCAGGTTTAGCTCTGACTACGAAAACTGACGAAACTGGTCCTAAGTCTGTGCCAAGCAGTTATTACCGCAAAAGGAGCTACCAGCGCTCCCTCTCTTATGAGCGGCCAGGTTGTGAAGGGAATCGGCGTTCAACCGCTGTTTAGATGTGGTTGGCGGAACAAAAGCAAAACACACATATACCGCGAAGTTCACAGATTTAATATGGTGCATTCTTGATGCATTCTGCATCCACATCATGATCTGCAATAACTTTCTGAAAGAAAACAGCAAATTTTGTACACCTTTTCAAAAATAACTTGTGAGTTTTTAAAAGGCTTTGGACATCATCTGTTTCTTTGCCTTATTTATATGTTTAATGCGCTTACCGGGGCATTTCACAAACCACAACAACACTGTTTTCGTTTTCGTTTTTTTTAATTTCTTTATTACGTAGTGGTGCTTAGCAGAGCGTTGTAGTAACTGGACATCCTTGCTACTTAACCTTCTACAGTTATAGCAAATGTTCATAGCCGAGAATTCAAAATCTTATTATTTTTTCCTCGCTTTTTCAAACATATCTTGCTTTAGTTAAACTATTGGCCCATGTGAAGCAAAAACTAAATTAAACAAATCTGTATTGCTTTGTTTACTGGTTACTTACTTCGGATAATCGTTGCCCAGGTGCTTAGTTTGTCCCTTTCGTTACTAAAGACTGGACGCGCCGGCTTTGTGCGTCAGCTGATTGCGTACCACCGGTATGCTAACCTCTTCTGACAAGAACATTCCTAAGGGCATAGCCGAATGTTATGACAAGTTCATGAAAAGGCCCCTGCAATGAGCCAGCCTTCTTTTCACTAATTGATGCTTGCTAAGGAGCTAGTTCCATTCTGCCAAAGCAAGGCCGGTAGGTCTTAATTGTTCGTAGAATGTTCCCTGTCACTGTCGTCTCTTCGTCGTGGACGCCTATCGCAGTTTTTCCGAGCGTGAAAAACACTTTGATGTAGCAGGTGTTGCGCAATAGAAAGCTGTATCGGGAGTTTTCCATGTCACTCTACAATTTTCTCATTGACACTTTTAATGTAATTATAATATTAGAGAAGTTGATTTATTAATTAATTAAGACTAATTATCTACTTAGGTGGAATGGAAAAAAATATTTGAGTATCTCCGAGTGACGGCAAACAAAATTACCTTGGTTCTGTCCAGCTACGTGGCATTCGCATATTTTTAAACTCTAGCTAAAGTTAGATGGGACACCCTGTATATATCCCCTTGCGTAATAACTGGGCGGTGTTACGTCGCAAAGCAGCAGCATAGCGCTCTGGGTGAGATGCCATAGTAGAGGTCCGTGGAATCATTCTGATCCCCTGACTCAGTGTTCGTTAACCCGCGTGTTAATCTGATAGAGCGAGCGCTTTTACTTTCTGCCGTCATGGGAATGCGGTCGCCACTAATCAACGCAGCGACCTTGTACTGTGCAGCAAAAATTTTCCTAATTCGTGAAACAACATGTTCAGATAAATGCCTGTAATCATATGTCCGCTGTAGTTACTGACTTAAGATATGAAAACGTTTCGGCTTTGATAAAGCGTTGGAAGTCGTGCCCCAGTAACTGAGGAAGAGGCAGACAAACGGATAGAATTGTGATTTCATTTAGCAGTCTTAGAGCAGAAAGAGTGAGGAATAACTTTTCATTTTCTCCCCCCCCTCCCCCCCTCCTTTTGTGCCCCGTTCTGGTTGCTGAGCGGAACTTTCAGTTTTAAAAAAAAAGCAATTAGTGAATAGCACCCAAAAATATGTGTGTGTTAGAAATGTCAAAAATACTTTCAGAACATTCGTCACCCAGAGCGGAACTAGTGGGGTTTTAAGGAAAAAACTACAACGGGCTTAAACATCGAGAGAGTGAAAAATTACCTTCGTTAGCATGTTGTTTTAGAGTATTTCACCTGACTTGAAAAGCTCACTGCTTCTCGTATTTTAAACACTTGTAAAATATTGTTTGCTCGCAGAAACGAACATTCCAATTAGTGCACATAGATAATGGTACACCGCGCAGATGGCTGCGAGTGTGTAGCCTCCTTGCTGCATGGAGATTCGTATGCACAACGACAGATGTTGTCACGCTGTTACGTTGTTCCCTGAAAGTACGGATGACACAAAAATCTCCCTTTTCGCTTATGTGTCATATCACGATGCAGGGCTTAAAACCACCATACAGCGTTCATCTTCGTGACAAGCGGCCAGAAAAGGCTAATTATAGAGGAGTGTCTGAAACGTCCTAAGCCCGACCAAAATCGAAATTGCCTAACAAGCTTTCTCTCTTTTCTTTTTTGTCCTAAGCACTGTAATAAATTTATAGCAAGACACACTAAGTATTCTGCGCTTACGGCGTCCCGTTTGTAAAAAATTGCTGTCATTATAGAATCATGTCATTTTAAGTACTGTACGTTTCTCTTTTCCGACTGACCTTACAAGATGCGGGTTTCTTGAGTTGCGCAGAATCAGCCTGCCGTCATAGCAGTGATTGTTCTTCGTTTTGCTTTTTTTAGCATCATAATTGTTTTTGTTTTTGTTATCACCAGCCCATTCAATTAATAGACTGGACCAATTTTACTTCCACCATGGAAGATGCTTGACGAGAGGGCGTGTCCTCTGGATTAGAGGAAACAATCAAGTCTGCAATACGAGGCGCCGCGCGCACGGTCACGGTTTCGTCGAAGCACACGGAATTGGATATAGAGTTGGAGCGACTTCGTGCGCTCCGTCGTCGTGCGGAGCGGCGTTACCGGCGTACAAAATCCATCGAAGACCTTAAGACAGTCAGACGACTACAAAAGAAAGTTCAACGTCGCATGGATAAATTGGCATCTCGACGTTGAACAATCTTTTGCCAGTCACTAGACCCCCGAAAGCCACCTTCCCACATCTGGACAACCATACGTGGTCTGCGTTCCCTCCCTGAACAACGCTTCCCATTCAAAGCGCTGGCGCTCTTCCAGAGGCGACTGGATGCTGATGTTGCAGAAGACTTTTGTGCAAGGATCGCTGGCCAAGCAACCGGTCCACGCTTTCCAGCCCCCAGTCACATCCCTGTTTCACGTGACTGCCGCATTGATCTTCCTTTCATAATGGAGGAACTAGAAGCGGTTCTTGCTCTATGCAAGCGTTCTTCATCCCCGGGACCAGACGGAATATCCTACCGCGCCTTGAACAACCTGAGTGATCGCGCACGGAGAGAACTCTTACATCTGTACAATGTATCTTGGCAAGATGGCGTGGTACCCGAAGAAAGGAAGACAAGCCGCTTGGTCCCTCTCCTGAAGCAAGGCAAGTCCCCACTTCAGCTCACCTCATACCGCCCAATAGCGCTGGCCAGCTGTGTGGGGAAAGGTAATGGAAAAAATGATCCTTACCCGCTTGGAGTGGTACCTGGAACACTACAACCTGTTACCGAATTGCATGGCTGGTTTTCGTCGAGATCGCTCATCAATAGACAGTGTTGCAGATCTCGCTACGTAGGTCCAGCATCAAAAGTCACGCAAGAGATTATCCGCAGCTTTGTTCTTGGATGTCAAGGGAGCATACGATAACGTATCTCGCGAGGCCATCCTCGATGCTCTTGAGATAGTTGGCCTAGGTGGTCGCGTTTTCCAGTGGATTTCTCACTACCTTTTTATGGGATCTTTGTGTGTACCGACGATGGTAAAACCACACGACACTACACCTACCGAGGTGTTCCTCAAGGCGGTGTACTAAGCCCTACCCTATTTAACCTCACACTCATTGGTCTCGTTGATCATCTGCCAGCAGCGATCAAGATATCAATGTACGCAGATGACATATGTATATGGACTTCAGGTGTGACACGTCCTCAGATACGTGCAAGACTTCAAAAAGCTGCTACTCTGACAGCTATATACCTACGCAACCAAGGTCATGAAATTTCGTCAGACAAATGTGCACTGATGGCATTCACTCGCAAACCGATGACACCCTACGCCATATCAATAAATGGCCAGATAATTTTTTGCGAGAAGACTCACAAATTCCTTGGAATAATCATTGATAGAGATCTCTCATGGAGCCCACATGTGACCTACTTGAAACAGCGTCTGACAGCAATCTCCCTGCTTTTCAAGTTTCTGGCTGGAAAGACTTGGGGAATGTCAGTGCATGCAATGTTGAAATTGTACAGGGCTCTTTTTCTGGGCTTCTTGAGATACAGTTTGCCCACACTGACCAACACTTGCCAAACAAATCTTCGTGCTCTACAGGCTATTCAAGCTCGCGCTCTCAGGGTTTGTCTTGGTTTGCCAAAATGCACATCGACAGTAGCGACTATTGCAATCGCCCGGGACCAACCCATACAAACACACATTGCTGTGGAAGTATTGAAAGTTCACATTAGGCACGTTGCCCGTGCCCGTTCCCACCATCTGGCAACACTAGCGTCAGAAAGGCCGCAGGCATCATTTTGTACTACAATTTCGGATTATTACACTTACCTTCCATCAGGCTTCACCCCCGCCACTAAGCCATCAATTCCTCCAACGCACACAAAAACGCACACAACGAACACAGTCCGCACTATCATCCACAAAGAACAAATGAATGATGACGCGCTCCTCCAAACACTTCAACAAAGATACATTGCTACAGGCCACCGACCGGAGTACAAAGAGTATCCACACGAGGAAGAAACACAATTGGACGGCGACATTACAGAGACAGAAGTGAGGGCAGCCCTACACGGCATAAGACGAAACACGGCGCCCGGAGCAGACGGCATTCACTATGCACTGCTACGCAACCTCGACGACCAGTCCATATGGCAACTCACTGCATACTACAACGACAATTGGCAAAACGGAACGCTTCCACAGGAATGGCGACACGCCGATATCACCTTAATTCCGAAACCCGGGAAACCACTGTCCCTCCAAAATCTCAGACCCATTTCCTTGACTTCGTGTATTGGCAAACTCTTCGAGCACGTAGTTCTAAATCGCCTCCAGCCTCACCTCAAAGCGAACCAATTCTTTCCCAATACCTTATTCGGCTATCGACCAGGTCTGTCTGCACAGGACATACTCCTACAACTTAAGGAGGATGTTGTGGATGGTCCAAGTAAAGCTCAAACAAGAGCCATTCTGGTGTTGGACCTCAAAGGAGCCTTCGATAACGTCTCACATGACCTCATTCTAAACAACCTTGCATTCTCCCGATGCGGATAGCGCATCTATGATTATGTCCGAGCCTTTTTATCTGACCGAACAGCCACCATCGGCCTAGGTGATATTCGGTCGGATATCATAAAACTTTCCGGCAGAGGGGCTCCCCAGGGTTCGGTTCTCTCACCCACCCTGTTCAACGTGGCGATGGCAAAGCTACCACCGCTCCTCGACAAACTTCCGAACGTGCAGCACGCCCTGTACGCCGATGATGTTACAATCTGGGTGACCACAGGGTCAGACGGCGCCATTCAAGACGCACTACAGGAATCCGTAAATATAGTTCAAGATTATGCAACAGCCGGAGTACTCACATGCGCAGCTGAGAAGTCGGAGCTCCTGCTTGTACTCAAAAAACGGAACAAGGCCGATATTCCACCAGCCATCACATTGCATCTCAATGGCAACGTTATTCCAAGGGTAGACAGACTACGTGTACTAGGACTTCACATACAACACAACGGGAAGGCCACACATACCCTACACGTGCTCCGCCAACAAGTTACCAAAATAACGCACATGATAAAGCGCATTAAAAACCGCCGACAAGGACTGAAAGAAAAAGACGTACTCCGAATCATGCAAGCCCTCATAATTAGCCGATTAACCTACCACCTCCCCTATCATAATCTGACTCAGACTGAGATGCACCCGATGGACACCCTCTTCCGTACGGCACTAAAGGCAGCGCTGGGACTACCCCAACATGCGTCTACGCAGCTCCTACTACAGCTGGGGGTGCACAACACCATCCGCGAACTAGTTGAAAGTCATTTTAACATCCAATTGCAACGTCTGCAACGAACAATGCAAGGGTGCCACATTCTATCCCGGCTAGGATACCGAATACCAAGAACACCACAACAGGAAAACCGCACACTTCTTCCGCTTAGCATTCGCAACAAAATTCACGTGGCCCCAATTCCCCGGAATATGCACCCTGACCGTCATAAAGGTCGACGAAAGGCAAGAGCACAAGCCCTGGCTCGCCTATTTGGCGATGACAAATCAAACACTGCAGTCCTATACACCGACGTGGCCCGCTACCCACAGAAACGCGCCCTATGTCTGGTCGTACTAGATAGTGCAGACATTCTGAGAGCTTCGGCCACGCTCAACACTGTGGACAGTGGCAGCGCGGAAAAGGCTGCTATTGCCCTAGCCATCGTACACGCTTCAACCATGCCGGCGCCGGATGGACCTATCACAGTGGTCACTGATTCTCAGACCGCCTGCAGGACTTTGGCACAAGGGAAGGTGACATCCTACACACACCGCATCCTTACATCATTACACCCCACAGCGTTACACAGGGTGCGTATCGTCTGGACACCTGGACACGCCTCTCTCCATGGTAATGAACGCGCTAATGCGGTAGCCCGAGAGCTCGCTAACCGGGCGCCATTGGAAGAGCTGTCCAACCCAGACGACGCACCGACAGAACCAATGAACTACACTGAAACTTTACAATATTACAGAGACACCAGGAGACACTTCCCTCCACCACATAATTCCCTTAATCGATAAGATGCCGTCGCGTGGCGACAGCTTCAAACTAATTCATTTCCCTGCCTCTTTCATCTTCACCTCTTCCACCCCACACACTATCCCTCATACTGTCCCTATTGTGGAGCAAAACCCACAGTATATCATTGCACCTGGGAGTGCCCACACCCTCCGGGCTACTCCCCCATTCTTTCACCTTCCCCTTCCTCCTGGGAGACTGCGCTGACCAGCTCAGACCCGCAAGAGCAGCGACGGCTGATCCGGCGGCGTATTTGGAAAATCCAGAAGGGACAACGCATGGCAACCGCAGCGCCACGCTATTGGCTGCCGCCTGCGGGGACGCGCCGTGGCGTCATGCCTAACAACGTACTCTCATCACCAGCGGTTTCGCGTAGCTTGTTGCGTGTCGTGGCCAACGCCGTGGCCAACGTTTTGTCGTGGCTAGCACGCAGACGCGGCTACGTGAAACTGGCGTAACTGTGTGCTGGCGCGGTCGCGAGCCGAGGGTGACGCGACTTTCCGTCCCATCCATCGAAGCGCCGTCTCCGCCCTGCCGATTGATAGGAATCGCGATCTACGCTGGTGCGACAATTTACGCTGCGAGGATCGCTGGGCGAAACCCATGCCGACAACCGATTGATAGGAATCGGGATCTACGCCGGTGCGACAGTTTACGCTGCGAGGATCGCTGGGCGAAAACCATGCTGACAAGATCGGAACCTGTGAGATGGAGTCGTATTCCACCACTACTACTAATGATACGCAGCGCGATGCCCTCAAGAGGAAACAAAACGCCCTTGCGATTACTGTGCTGCTCACGTCCTGTTAATGCAATTCGGCATACATCGACACGGCGTGCAAGCACTGAATAGTGTTTTAACGTATGTGCGCTGGCACAAAACGTTATAAACAGTCCCGAAAGAGCCTATATTGCATTGGATGTTAAAGTTCACCCTAGATATCAATAAATGTTGCAGGTATGTGCCAATTTCTTCACCTAATTGCAGAGAACTCTCTCGGGCCGTTATTGCATTTTTATGGCTTCCTCCATGTCCCAATATGCTGAATTTCAAGTACATTGAAGTTGTTGCAGATGCGAAATGCCACTTTTATGATGTATTTGGTTCGCCTGTTAAATATAGTTTAAAAAGTTCTGTTCAAAAAGAAATTCCCATCTTTTTACAACTTGGATAAACAATGTTAGAGGTGGAAAGCTGTATAAGTGAAAACTAATACTTTAATTTACTAGCACTGCTTTAAGTGAATTTCTAAAGCACAGCAATTTTGCTTGCCTTTTTCTGTTTTATAAATTAAAATGTACATCTTTGAAAGGCAGCCTGACCCTCTTTAAATTCGAAATATTGGGCACAGACTGGGAACACTGCTTTCCAATACACTTGCTGAAACTGCCTTATCAGAACACCCTAGTACACAATGCAGATCCATTAAGAAGTGACAAGACAGTTTGACAATTTTAATCATTGAAAGACTTAGCGAAACCTTTTTTGGGTTGTTTTTCCTTGCTTTCAGACACTGCACATTGCCCTTTAAGGCATGTTTTCAGCGTTTCTTTTTTTATGGGGAAGGCGTGTTAACATCTTTTACACCATGTCAATTATGTTGTGCCGTAATGTGTTCTTGGATGGAGTCTTGCCCTTTCATTCAGTACAATATAATGTAGTTTATTGTGTCATAGGCCATTATACATTTGAGTATGAGTGTAGCATTTTGCTAAGTTTTGCCTCTGTCACCCAAGCTTGCAAGTTTGCTACCCACTGCTGGTGACGTGTGACACATGTGAC
Organism: Dermacentor albipictus; assembly: GCF_038994185.2. Classification (NCBI taxonomy): domain Eukaryota; kingdom Metazoa; phylum Arthropoda; class Arachnida; order Ixodida; family Ixodidae; genus Dermacentor; species Dermacentor albipictus. The sequence continues at coordinate 97,917,737 of NC_091821.1, forward strand.
TTTTGTTCAATAAAAGGAAGTCTATCACTTATCCTGTGCACGGGTTGTCTTCTTGAATTGCAATTTGTTGTCTATATTAGTTCTTTTGTTGCATCTCAGATTAGGAATGGCTATCATAGTTGACATCATTTAACCATATTGCACAAATGTAGATATGTACTTGCAACATGTGGCCACCATAAGTATAAATAGAAGTTAATAATTCAAGAATAGTGCCTTTGAATGGCGGGACAGCCATGAAATGTAGCTACAAGGTACCGGCGCTGTAAGTAGCACTGTTTGTGCAGAATATAGTTGAACTCAACTACTTTCAAACATCACTGTTTTTGTCTGCATTTGTATAGCTCCAATTCCTGTGAACAACACAAATCTGGTGGAAGAGTGGCTTGCACCTGCAGTTGGACCCAATGAATAGCCAAATCTCTGCACGTTTTCATGTTATTAGCATATTATTAGAGGCGGTCATTCTTGTAGTAGCCTGTTTGCCCAGTGTAGAAGCCACTACGGGTGTCAGGATGTTGTACACATCTTCGGCTTTGCAGGGGACACAGCATCTGGCACATAGTTTGTCACAGGCCATGTCTTTGGGGCAAGTTGGGTTTACTCACTTGCAAAGGGAGAACCAAGCTTGTTGGATAAGAATTAAATCGCCTGTACACTCAGTGACCTTCATTTTGTGTGACATATATGGTTATTGCTACCCTTGCTTTATGCACTTCTTGTCCGACAGCAGTCTTGCTTTTGAAACACTCGGGACAGCTTTCAGCAAGCTGGACAGGAATAGCACTGAAAAACCAGCAGATGTTAATTGTCGCACTTGTCATGTGAAACTTCATACAGTATGATGAGGGCGGAAATTAATGAGGGTGTTCCACAAGGCCTTGTAGCGCATGTCATGAATTTGGAGCAACGTGATGTATAGCACTTTTCTGATCGCATACTATAGGTTCAGCAGGTGTGGCCATGGTTTAAGTGCAGTGCAAGGTCAAGAAAACAGATATCTATGAGCAGCACCCTGGTAAAGGAGACGCTGAGAAAACTAATGGGAAGCCTGTTGTACATCTAATTGACCAAGTTGCTGAATTATGGGGTTTTACGTGCCAAAACCACTTTCTGATTATGAGGCACGCCGTAATAGAGGACTCCGGAAATTTCCACCACCTGGGGTTCTTTAACGTGCACCTAAATCTAAGTACACGGGTGTTTTCGCATTTCGCCCCCATCGAAATGCGGCCACCGTGGCTGGGATTCGATCCCGTGACCTCGTGCTCAGCAGCCCAACACCATGCCACTGAGCAACCACGGCGGGTGACCAAGTTGCTGGCTTCATCAGGCAAAGGGTGATAAAGAGAAGGAAGTCATCAACACATCAGAATGTTTTTGCATATAGACACTGCTAAGGTTCTCAGGCACGCCAACAAGTCTTAGTGCGTAGGCTATGCATGACCAACTACATATGCCTTCTGTTTGGACAAAGAACTGCTCATTGTAACTGGATGAAGATGGAGTGGACAGAAATAAATGGCAGTTCCATTAATCTGGTTTCACTGGCATCAACACTGATTTGTAAGTGCGCATCGCCATACTCCACAATGCCTTCTTGGGTGACATCAACAAGGACCAGCTTGAGGCAAAGGGTAATAGACATCTTTACAAGCTAAAAATGCATGCATGCATGGAGAGCACTTTGTGTACAAAAAGTAGGCACTTCCACAGGAACTGGAAAAGGAACATATTATTGACAGTGGGCAAAGACAAGCTTCTCTGCTACTATACACCCAGCATTGTTGCCATGTAACGACATCTGAAACAATCCCTCTCAAAGAGGAAATCATCTTTGTGTATCCATAAAGAGGGTAGCAGGCAAAGCCCCTTCAACAATGATGCCAGCTTCAAAAGGCCCACTTGCACATCCTGAATGCTTCCTTCTTAGACTTTGCTGGGTGCAAGCACTCTACTGTCCAAATGTTGTCATTGAGAGCACTGTTCGTTTGGTTGCAATACAGTTCTGAAGTGATTGCAACAAATTTCCCTTCCTAGTTGGTCTGGAGGCCTACGGTGCTCATGAAGCAACACCATGAGATAAGCAAGGTGACAGGATGCCTCCAAGCCCTTGTTTGTTTATCACACTGTTTTGTTAGTAACAACCATGAGATCTGAGACCAACAAGCTCACGTTCGGCACTCTAATGGTTATTGTGGAGGATCCATAATAAAAAGCACAAAACAGAAAACTCAACAGAAAGGATAAGGCAACATTTAACACTTAGTATTGCTGCAGCCCACCCCCTTTTAGTCTGGTCATGCTACATTTTTTTCTATAGATAGGCATGAACTTATCCTGTGCGCAGCTTACTGCAGAGAGCATAGGTGATGTTCCCAATCGGTGTCCGATGTTTATATAGACTATGTGCTGGCTCAAAGAGGCTCGAAACACTGCAATGGAAGCTTCTAGTAGAAAAGGTACCTCGAAGAAAAAAAAACTGTGCTACAACCACCTTGGCAACATCTTGTCCTCTTAATAAAGATTGTGCTTCCGTATCAACTTCAGCCCTCCAGTTTAGAGTAAGTACCAGTGCACTTATGAACAACGAATCAGTTCTCAAAGAGCACGTGCAGTCCAGCCAGAAGCATAGGCATGAATCCGCATTGTGCTCCTGCATTGAAGGTGAATAATGCATTACAATATGGCGAATCTGCCTTAGTAAGCTTCCTGGCAATATGCATTTGTAATGTACAAAGAATTGTCAATAAAGCTTACCAAGAGCACAGATGCACTTGCAAATTATATCACAATTGAAAATAATGAGTAAACCTATGTGCCCTTTCCACTCTTATTATGCTTTACTGCACGATGCTACACCCCTGTATTGCGGTGTAGCAAGCTACGAAAGAAACGTTGCATAATTGAGCTTTTTAAGATTACCTTTTTCGCAATACTCCTATGTACTGCGGTGAAGCATACTAAAGGGGAAAGGGGCCATTGTCACCGGACATAAAAAGAGTTCTTTAATTATACACTCGCGCAACCGCCGCCTCTCAGGTCGCCTGAGTGGACATACTATGCTGGGTGATAGCGGTCCCCTCCCACTTTTAGTATCCTTCAGCGCGCAACTAAAATGTACTGCGGCGAAGAAGCAGTACATTTGTACTCCATGGGTGAATAAACAAATGGTTTTTACAACAGTACAGAAATAAACGCGCACCATGCATCAGTCTACCACATGGAAGAGGGTCGCAACAAAAGGTAGCTGATTCACACAGGCTGTGTAGCCCGCTTATCAGTCGTAAAGGCTATTATGGGAAATTCAAAATTTCAGACACACAGAAATATGTTTATATGTTTACGTTTATGTTTAAGACTGCCAGAACTTCCACAATAGGAAGTAATTTACAACACACAAATGCAAACAACACAGACATATGCCTTGTTTTCAACTCGGTCATCATGCAAATGACACATAGCACGGAAAAACGCGAACATGCTGTGTGTTAGCATCGTAAACTTCATACTAGGCAAGGAGCACACCACAATCCCGCGACAGCCGCTAATGAGACCAAAACGGGAGCACATATCTGTGAACGTGCAAATGGAGACCCCTAAGCCACTCTGCTCCTCCACCACCCCCCGCTGCACGGCTGCACCACTCGTTTCAAGCACAGCACACTTAATTGTGTACACAATCAGCGCTGAACAGTGCATGGGCGATCGACGCAGTCGCATTTACATGACTTGTAGCGAGCAGCACATCCCTCAATGTCCGTTAAGCAAAGTCGGACACGGCGACGCCACATCGCGGTTCGCAGAACTTCGCTGCCGAGGCGCTAGAAGCACGGGTCACAACGCAGATTCTGTACTGCCAGAGCTCACCGAGGCGAAAGTCGCACTGCCGCACCACCACTACTCGCGGCTTTCCGCCAAGTAACACAGAACCTACCACCAACACACAAGCAACGCAAGCACGATCACATAAGCAACGTCGAACAACGCACGGTCCGCGCGAGCCGGAGAACGAACATGCCGAGAACGAACACGCCACGGCGTCGCTCGGCGCCACCATCATGCCTTCTCAAAAACCGTAAACAATCCTGTCCCTAGGCACCTATTATCAGGTCACGTGAGGGATTTTTGTACGGAGAGCACCGGGAACGAGAGTTATCGCTTGGCGCCGTTGCTAGGAGTGACATCACGGCGTCCCGCAGGCTCGTAAGCCAATAGCGTGGTGCTGCGGTTGTCATGCGTTGTACCTTCTGGATATTCCAAATACGCGATCCGGCGGGCACGCGGAGTGGCGCGAGCCAATGGGGCCCTGAACTAAGGGCTCCACCCTGCGAGAAAGTCGCCCGAACTGATGATAAATAAGTGTTTTCTCTCTCTCTCTCTCTCTCTCTCTCCATGGTGTTTGGCTCGACCTACAGTGCACCTCACCATACCCGGAGTCAGGAAAAAATCTGAGCTGTCATCACGTGCTCTAAAACAACTAACTTTGCTCCTTTTGCACGAGAGGTACGCCGACCACGTACATATTTATACTCATGGATCGGCAACTCTCCAGTGGTCCTCTGGAGCCGTGGTTTTCCCAGCGAAAGCCACCACCATCAGTTTCAAGACATGTCACCCAACGACAGCAATAACTGCGGAACTTTCAGCTCTTCGCGCTGCACTTCGTCTCGTCAGCTAAGAACAACCTCGAAGATTGTCAATATTCAGTGACTCGAAGGCAGCACTGCAGTCTTTGCTATCAGCCCTGCGACGAGGACCACACGAACAGCTGGTATTCGAGATTGGAGAACTAATCCATAACTTGACTGAGAAAGGACACCACGTGACATTTCAGTGGCTTCCAAGTCACTGCGGCGTCATAGGGAACGAACACGCCGATAACGCTGCTCGGTCGGCTCTTCAAGGCGACGAAGAGGAGCCGATACCATTATCAAGGACAGATGCCGCTAGAAAGCTTCGAATGCTCAGCCGTGATATCACGTTCTCCTTGTGGAATGCAGGAAGTTTTCAAAACAATCGGCTGCAAAACCTATAGACTCTTCTCTACGCCTTTGTGTTCCAGCTGGACTCTGCCGTCGCGAAGCTACCCTGCTTTGTCGAATATCGCTAGGAGTGGCGTTCACCAAGTCTCTTGCTTTCCGAATCGGATGGGCCGACGACGCCTCGTGTGATGACTGTGGTGACGAGGAGACTCTTCAACACCTTCTCTGTGACTGTCCTCGCTATAATTTACAGAGACGATCGCTCGCAAATGCGATGGCGCACTTTGACCGAAGACCTCTAACAGAGGAACTTATTTTAAAATGCCGTCATCACAAGCCATCGCAGCAGAGGGCGACGAGAGCATTGTTGCAGTTTTTAAGGGCAACAGAATTGGACAAGCGGCTGTAGCATGAACAGATGGTTCATAGTGCTGCAAGTGTTACTGTGCTGTGCGGTGACAGTGACCGACTGTGATTGTATGTCTGTGCTCCTTTCTTTCTGTATCTCTACTTTGTTATCACTTTACCTCCCCCTCCCCTCTTTCCCCAGCGTAGGGTAGCAAACCGGATCTTCCACTCTGGTTAACCTCCCTGCCTTTCCCCTTCCCTCTGTCTCTCTCTTCTGTTATCACCAGCGACAATCCACTTAAAGCTTTGGAGAATGTCGGGAAATATTACTTCTCAATTTTATGCCGCGGGCTGTCCGTCAGTACCTCAATGCGATAAGCATGTAAGTGGGCTGACGCTGCTTAACACCTCGAGGATCTTGTCACAAGTTCTGTACAAAACTCTCGCAACAAAAATCTTGCATACTACTTCTCAGCAAAGGGCGATGACGGGCGGTGATAGATATCTGATGGACAGATGTAGTGCAGTGATGGATATCTGATTTAAGTTTTCGAAGCACGAGAAGAAATTCATAACAGGTCAAAGTTCCACGCGCTCTACATGTGATAGCACAAAATCGGCACCGCAGTTAGCCACGAATTGCATCTATAAATTTGATCCAATCGGTGCTGTCTTCAGATCTGGCGAAAAACAACATAGACATCGGACTGCGCTTTATGTTACTGTGGTAAGCATATGTGAGCAACGGACGCGTCCGCACAGCTTTCAGTTGAATATCTTCAACTTAAGAGATACAGTATGATGAACGTAATTCCACCCGTTATTCCTTTTTAAACCACTCTCCTTCATATTTGCCAAATATTTAGTGCGCACCACGTTTCCATCAAATGTTTAGCGTTATTATAGCTAGTAGATTTGCATCGACAAACCTTAAGCTGTGAGCCATAAATGCATCTGTAACGAGAAGAGAGAGAGAAAGCAAGGACAGGAAAGGCAGGGAGGTCAACCAGAAGAGCACCCGGTTTGCTACCCTATACTGAGGGCGGGGGAAAGGGGAATATGAAGATGAAGAAAGGCAGAGAGTAAGCACTGAGTGCCTGACACGAGGAACTGCCACGTAGTGTAACGAGGACAGGCTACACTCCGGCAAGCCGCCGTGGCGCCATAGTGGCTCTTGTTTTGCGCTGCTAAGCTCGAGGTCGCGGGATGAAATCCTGACCGCCGCGGTCGCATTTCGATGAGGGCGAACTGCAAAAGCACCCGTGTACCGTGTGTTGGGTGCACGTTAAAGAACCCTATAGGTGGTAAAAATTAACCCGAAGTCCACCCACTACGGCGTGCCTCATAATCATATCTTGGTTTTGGCATCTAATATCGCAGAATGAAGTACTTCTTCTTACACCCTGGCAAATATACTTTGAGCACGAACCTTAAACACCCTTACCTTGGCAAGCCAAGGCAATCTATCAGCCTCCGTATAACGACACGGAAAGCTTGCTGTTCCATCGCTACTCGCACTGTCAGGGCAAGGAGAGCATTTCCGTTTCAAAGGCTCTTTCTGATGCCCAGAAGACTGGCGTTTTTGACTTGCCAAGAATGCGCCGAATTCCTTCAGCAACCTGAGAGGAGTTTACCGAAGGAACCACAAATAACAGCACAAGGCAGCGCGCTGTACACGGAAGCCCTGGAGGCCACCCGCGATGTAAACGACACCGACGACCACAAAACACCGACTTTTCTCCATTCATCACCACCACTCGCACGAAGACACCTCAGTCTCTCTATCACACTTTTTTTCTCTCTCTCGATGTCCGCTCAGTGGGAGCACGCTGCGCGTCAGAACGTGAGGATCGGTTCGCTGACAAGCAGAAAAGCGGGCGAAGAAAAAGAACCACAATATTTCTGCGCCTCGCTCAAAGCCTTCGACAGAGGAGGGGGCGTCGCACGGGGGCTTTGGCGCGGTAGCGATGGAACCGCCAGCCTTGCGCACACACGGAACACGCTGCGCGACACGCTGTCATGTCACGCGGGTGCACGCAAGAGCGCCGCGCGGGAGACACAAAGGGGAGGGTGGTGCGGGCGCGCTTTGAATGCGTGCATATCCGTGAAGCTCGGCGGTGTCGTTGAAGCGGAACCACGCTGAGCACCCTTTTCGAATCTGACATGGCCCGAGCGGGCCTATTAAAAGAGAACCTCGGGCGAGGTTCGCAGCGCGCGCAAAAGGAAGCGCCGCACACCCGACCGCCTACGCTACTTCGTCGGGAGAATAGGAAAGAAAGCGTATAATACCGCATCCGCCGCGCGCTCATCTGAGCGTGCGTGAGCATACACGCAGTTCTCTGTGAACAACGCCGAGGTATGATCCTCGCAACAATGAAATTCCTTGCGTATGTAATACATCAATCGTTCTTTTTTCGTTTGTGTTCCCGGTCTTCTCCACCCCCCCTCCCCTTATACTTCACTCTTATACTCGTTGCTTTTATCTCTCGGTAACGCGTTTGATCTCTTCCACCAGCATAAACGAATACGGGTGGCAGAAGTGATCAGTTTCGGCTCATTGCGCGGGCGCGCTTCCGTGTATTTCGTCAAGCTGAATATTTGACCGAGCAGAGCTTGTCCCTGTCGACGTGCCACCACCACCTCTACCGCTCGTTTTTGACATTTGTGACATCAGACCCTCCGCTAAACGTGTGCGCGAATAGGGTTATACGTGGTCATACATCCACTCTTTCTTCCTCTTTTCCCTATGAGACTTTATTTCCTTTCCTTCGGCTTTAGATTCATCTTTATCAGTTATTGTCATCTCGCGCAGCGTTTTCCACTTCCACATTAATGTTTTTTTTCATTCCCAATACTATATTAGGTGCGAGTCAGAAAGCCACGAGCGGTACCTTGCCAATAGTTGTACTGAGCCAAACAGCGCTCATTTTCTTTGCTAACCTAAACATTACTTTATCTGCACACATTGTGTCATGCTTCTTTATCTGCACGTTTTGTCTTACGCAAGCTGTGTCATACGTATCTTGACGACACCAACTTGTAGGTGGTCAGCTTCATACCGCATGCCGCATGGTCCCAACTTATCTAGGAAGAGGTGTTTTTTCTTTCCTTTCTTTCTTTTTTTCCTTCAAAGCGGTCGCCTGATATCATCATGTCATAAATGATTCCACAGTTAAGAGGAAAAATAGAGAAAGTAAAACAAAGAAAGGTCAACCAGACGCACGTCTGTCTCGTTA